>NW_016176982.1:0-8831 GCF_001687245.7 Rhagoletis zephyria | reverse complement strand
GTAACTAACTATGTACATACAAACATACGTTATGTGTTTAGAGGTAAGAATCTGTAAGCTTTAGCTGAACTGATTTTATAGTTCCCCATGGTGTAATTGCACATTACACACACACACTCACTAACATTTGCTGGATATTTATCTTTTCCGCAGAGGTCAGCAGGTTGGTGGTGGCTAGCTGACTCTTGGAGGTCATTTCCCTGAATTTATGTGATCCACTGTTTCTTTCTTGCTTTAAGTTTTCGTGGAATTATTGAGGTCAAACGTCTGCCCAGTAACGAGAAATATAATATGTCATGGTCAATAAAAGGTTAATAGCAGTCACAAAGGATGATTTTTATATGTACATACATATATAGCCTATATAGTATAGGTGCAAACAACGAAGACCGAAGGGAGCATAGTACATTTGTATGTAATACTCTTGAATTTAAGACTAACAAACTCTGTTTATTTTAATGCAAACAAATCGGCAGCCTGGGGAAGACACGAGGATTTTAATATTACGTGCTGAGGAGTATAAACATTTATTTATAGATTGTCGTCCCCTTCAAATATTTCCAACAACAGAGTGGTGCATACTCAATTATGCATAGTGTGATCCATTGCAGGTATACCCCTGCATATCAAAACGGTGACACATTTAAACAATTTAGAAGAATAAATGTTTGACTTTCTTTTAACACTTTAATTTCTTTTTTTAATAGCTAGTCTCACTGCATCATTTCTCCGGACTAAAAATGTTGAACGTTATACATACTTACATTCAACTACTTTTCAGTCGGGGCTCATGGCATTTTTTTCCACAACTAACTACTGTGTGGAATCGACCGTTAGCAAGAAATATACTAGGTATGCCTCTTTCCGTTCCAATCACAAGGGGCAGACGATTTTTCCGGATATCGCTTTAACCAGAAATTGAACCTTGGTCCTACGGCACTTCTAACCACTCAGCTACAGCGGGCGATACAGTGTATGTATTGGGGCTGGCTATCCGTTGCTATTGCCGTTTGTTTTCGTCGAACTTTTACTGTTATTATTAATCGCACATTTTTTGTCGCACAGAGGCGAGGGCGAAATTGGGCTCCAACAAGGTAGCAATATTTGGTCTTCAAATCGATTTGCGTACATATTTTGTGTTCAATATCCTGCGTAAATAATTCCTCTTATTCCTTAATTTCTTTCGCATTGCCATGCAAAGTGCAGTACAATTAAGTAGTTAATACTGCCGCTTATTATTAATTATTTATGCAGTCATAATATGCAATGAGGACAAGGCGAGAAGGATTAAGAGCAGTGCGAGCAATAACAGAAAACATAAAACAAAGCCAAATAAAAGCAAACAAAAACAATGCTTAGTAAAAGCATGCAAACCAAAAAATAAAAAATAAAAAATGAGAATGCAGATACGTATTTATGGTTGTAGTGCACAATACGACTGCAGCGATTTTTTCATAAAAATTGGTGCCAACAGAGTCCCAAAGGAATGAAGCAGCGCTATGCGTCAGTGTGTGAGAGTACTCATACATAATTGTAGTTATGCAGTTTTGAGTCATTGAATGGTGCGAAAGTTTAACTGAGTTCCAGCACGCAAACAACAAAGAGCCACTTGACATGGTCACACATAAATATGTATGTACCTATATATGTATGCTTGTGTCTAGGTGTACCCATCACTGTCGACTCACACTTGCTACAGCAGCGGCGGCAGCCACACTTGCAGCACTGAAGTAGTGCATGCAAATCGTAAGAGATGTTGGTTGTTGGTTGTTGGTTGCTTGCTAAAGACGCCTCATCAAACTGCAGGCTGCAGCAGATAAACTGTTTGCTGTAGTAGTCAAGCGCATAGTACAATCATTTGAATGCATAGTATGTCTGCATGTACGCCCCTTTTGAGCAACTTCCTTCTGCATGCACTATTGCAACGCTTGTTGCTGTGCTTAAGGGTAATCGTTGGTACTTTGTTACCCTGCTCTCTTGTTGCTGATGTTGCTGTTGTGCATAGCTGTTTCTGGCTTGTAGTATTTGCGCTTAAGCTTTTGTAGCTTTTGTGGAGGCCATACATAGGCAACTCATTTGAGTGTAGATATGTATACATACTTGTAAGTTGCAAGTACGTGTATGCGTGTTGCCAGTTAAGAATGTGGCCAAGAGCTATTTTAATTTAGTGGCAGAAAAGAAAACGAGTTGCAAAAGCAATGCGCAACAAACACTGTTTTTACTGTGCCAGTAACAGGCAACAATAATTCGGAATTTGCGCTCAAGGGGCTACGTAATAGTGAGTAAAGTGGTGGAGTGCAATAACACAATACGCAGTAGGGCCACATGATTTTATTTCCTTTCGGTTTTTGCACATAAAACCATTTGACGTTATTTCGTATGTGGAAGTGAAATAAAGTCATACTCAAAATTTTACAAATGAGTAATAAAGTCATAATTTGAAACTACTCTCTCTTGAACTAAAAATAAATGTATGGCCACATTGTTTCTGGACCACATGTTTTCTGTTAAACACCACTGTGACTGTAAATCGTCTAGTTTCTTAAAAATAGTTTTCAATACCAATAATTAAAAAAAATTATCTCGTTTTTCTTGTTTGCATCTTTAATGCCAAGTTCAATGTACACAAGTGCTGCTCCATAACGGGGTTTCATTGTTTTTCCTAGCTCTTTTAGAGTTGAGAAGCTTTATAAGATTTCAAGCATTTTCAATGACTTGCTGGACACCTTAAATGAATAAAAAAACAAATTTTAGCAGCGACCGCCTGCGTCCGTCTCGTTAATATTTCATAGACTGGACGATTCACGTTGGCACATCTCCATATAAGATGCGGGAAAAAGAAGTAATTGTGCTCCGATTTGATACAAATTCGCTATGTAGTAACACTTTTGCCTTGCTGTGAAGAAATATATAAAATGGTTTAGTTTGCGGACTTCTTCACCTACTACATTAGGAAGAGTTATGGCAGAATTTAGTAGATGCTGGGCCATAGTCATAGCCAAAGATCTCATCGAAGGTAATTTTTTATTTTGAGTAAACTGTGGGTTTCAAACTCAGTACAACATTTTCTTGTGTTTTTGAGATGAGTCCATATATCGTGATAGGAAACTTAGTCTGTTCAATAAAATATCCTGTGATAAAATATCTGTGAAATTTGCAAATACTGGCAGGCTTAAAGTTTATCTAAACAGGGGAAAATTACTAGTTGCTCACTTCCCAAACATTTGCAGTTTTATTAAGTTGTTTTAAATTTAAAATCATTAACAAAGATATCATTGCAGACAGAAAAAAATTTATAGCAAGAGTTTGCAACTCCTCCCTTAAGTGAGTAACGCTTTCCCTCCCAATTTCCCCTGCTTTGCAAGTTCTTTGCATACGCGAGCGACAATACTGGATAATTCGGGATAATTGCCAATAATTCTAAGGACGATCCAAAAGGATCCTAAAAGGCCATCCCAGATTCGTTCAAACAAGCTCCACCCAGCGTCAATTCATCTCTCATCTACTTTTCAAGGCTAGCTCTGTACATGCTTGAACTTTTCTGCAAGTAATCACTGCTTAACCTTTCAAGTATAAGCGCCTTCGGATAAGAACACTTTCATCCAGACTCGCTCATACACAAACACAAACACAAAGCAAAGCAAAGGCTTTAGCTTTTAAGCTAAAACTAACCTGTGAAGCTGAAATAGGAAGCAAACACTTGTTATGTTTAGCTGAAACAGAGCGAGCAGCTACATACATTTGAAGGATACTTGCAGCTAGTGCTCACTGCTTAGCTATATTGCTACAGCTTGTTGAGCTGCAGATCTGCTTTTACGCGTTTTGCAATGAATGCTACTTTTATACTTGAAAACTTATAAACACACCTGCATTCTTTCATATCATCGTATATGCATCAACATATACACTTACATATACATAGTAGCCCAGCAAAAACTTTTCGCTTTTTTGGTAAGCGCTTACTTTTTGTATCGATGGAGTAACACATTACAATACGCCTCAAGACAAAATTGTTTTCACTTTATTACCTGTAATGCAGTGGGAAAGCATTTTTACATTTTCTCGCTTACCTCCAATGACATGCCCCGGTTGAAGTAATGTATTTGTAAACATTACAGGTAAATAATGCAGTGGGTAAACGAGAAAGTGAAACATTTTGTCTTGAGGAGTATTGTAATGTATTACTTCATCGTTACAAAAAGTAAGCGCTTACCAATGAATCAAAGTTTTTGCTAGGATGTATCTGAAATGTATCTACTTGCGATGATACATTCACGTGACTCTTGCAAACCCGACGGACTACTCAAAAACTCATAAAATTCCGTAATACAAATGCTGTGTGAAAATAAAAGCTAAGCAAAAGCAGCAAAGAGCAACAGCTTAATGCAACTTGAGTAGCATCATTAACCTTGTTGCAATGCCAGCTTGCATCACTTTTGCATCGTTGAGCATAGACAATTTTATTTTTATATAAGACCCATTGGATGTGCTAGTGAGTGCAATGGATTATAACAGTGCTTCGGGGCTCGCAGTACAGCACTGAGGCTATATTTACTTGACTCTAGCGTCAACGCCTAGTCAATGTAATGTAGTTCAGCTGTGTAAATTATATTGAGCCTCGACGAATTCGGTTTAAGTGCCCGCGCACATTTATATGCTTATCAGCTTTCTGATCAATTCATATACTTATGTAGTATTTTATATTCATAAGAGACATCGAGGTTTAACAAAGCCAGGTAAGAAAAAATATTATAAAACTAGTAACGTGTGTCCTGCAACACACCGATACATAGGCAGGTTACATGCATCGTAGATATTATGGGTCTTCGCACCGAGGCTTGGTACTCGGTTACTCGGAGTTCGGTAATTTTTTCCAATGTATTTTGTTTGTGTAACACTATTTTGATATCAAAATTTACAAAAGATTGTTACTATTGTTCACCACGTTTGCAAAAAAAAACCATCTTTGGTAACGGTCCAAATATATATTATTAAAAATAAATGTATATCAATTGTTATAACTTATTTTGAACTCCCTCTGAAAAGACGTCGGCAACCGCAACTTCTATACCTACATAAATTTATATATGTACATTAGGGCGGGCCATTTTTTTTTACCATGCGCGTATAGCATAGGCGGACTCTACGCGTGATTTTAAGCAACTTGCCGCAGAAACCATGGGTTTGAAATCAGTTTGGAGTTTGCGGAATTGCGAAAATAGGTTCCGAAGAAAATGTGAAAATTTTCACTGTTGAGCCCTCTGGTAGAAGTTTTAAGAAACCTCTTATAGCATGGTTTTATACAAAACGTAAGCAAACTCCAAACCAATTTTAGACCCATGGTTTCTTCGGAAAATTTGCTTAGAATTCAACGTAGAATCCTTCTGTGCAATACGCTCATAGTCGAAAATATCTCTAATACAAATATACCCGCCCTAATGTACATACACACATAGATAGTACATGCACAAGCACATCTGAAATATCTCAACAAAACCTCTTTTTAACGGGTTGCTTGACACGTCAACGATTGCTCGCACTAGTTTGTGTACAAGCAAGTCATTGCCAGGCTAAGCTGGTGCTTTGGAAGTGGGGAGGAGTATCTATTTGTTTTAGCTTTTGCTGTCAGCATGGCTGCAAGTGGCATACGCGCCCTTGTTACACCTACGCAAGGACTCACATACATACATACATACATACGTATAAGCGAACGTACATATAGCCGGAACCGAAGCCTGCCTGATTATTAGAAGGACTTTTTAATTATTATGTTTCAGTCGTTAGCAGCGTCAGCAACAGCTAAACACCAAATAACAGCAAAGCATAATGCATAACAGTACACTTTTTTTGCATCGAATACGCCCACACTGACAAACATCCCTACATACATACAGTATTGGACATATCTATAGCACCCCCCTTTCAAAGCGATATTGTTTGCCACTTATGTTTAGTTATTTGTTTTTAAGAATTTTCAATTAAAATACAGTTCATTCTCTAACAAAACCCATATAAACCCATGTTTTAAACTTTTTAAAAGACCGCAAANGAAGCAAATGAGACAAATAAAATTCTAAAAAATCAACGGTAATCTTTAGCGACTTGAAACTTGCACATTATTGGACTAAAATCGCATGGGCTATAAAACTGTGTATTCAAAAAAATTCTACCGCTTCTGAGAAAAAANACTTTTTTGCGGACTTTTAAAAAGTTTTAAACTTAAGTTTATGTGAGTTTTGTCAGAGAACGAACTGTATTTTAATTGAAAATTCTTAAAAATAAATAAATAAACATGAGTGGCAAACAATATGACTTTGAAAAGGGGGTGCTATTGTATTGGCCAATACTGTATGTAAATGGTGCTGATGATTTTGCATTACACGTAACGTAAACTTGACTTTTGTCGCGCTTTGCCAAAATGCTGTGGCGAATATTTTGTGGTCTTGATGAGAATGATGAAAATTCCACTGACGTACATACATGGAAGCGGTACTAATGTTTGAGGGAATGTGCACGACACAAATATTGTTAAGTTATGTTGCATGTTGGCATTGTTGCTGACACCAACAGTTTCATTGAAAAGTTGGAGGTTTGTTTGGGCGAGGAATTTAATGAAGGCACGGTGTGTGGCATAGTTTAGGTGGTACGGTGTCATACTATTGAAACATAACTGTTACATTAGTACCAGCTATTGAACAGTTCCATAGCTCTCATAAACCTTAAAGCAAAACTTATCGAGACAACTTCCATGGGTCTAGGGAAAATTATATTCTACTCTTAATGCAATTTATAGAAACGTGGTGGTTTAAAGGTTTCAGCCATTCTGCCCCGGAGAATAAAGTCTATCTATTGTGTCATTTTCGCTTTTACGTATTTGATAGGTCTCATATTAGGATAATTTATAATAGGTTAGCAACTGAGCCAACTGAGTCTGTTTCATTCCTCTGCTAGTTTTGACCTAAACGACGAAAAGAGGAGCGCCTCAATTGCAGCCTAGCAACCTGAGAAATTTTTCACCTACGTTCTCGTGGGTGCTTAGGGTTACTGACTCCTTAACTGGATACGTGCGAGTTAGGTAAAAGGATGGCTTCAAACTTAGTTGCGAAATTAAAATCTCAGCATACACGCCGATTTCTAACTTTGATTCGTCTGCAAAGGTCGCTATGAGCTCCAAGTACTGAGTCCAGCCCTGCAGTTTGAGAATTTTGTGCGAGTTTGAGATTGATCCAGCTCCTTGGTATGATAAAGACGGAAGGCGGCGCTTTAATATTAGATGATAGTATATTAAATATAGCTGGCTCCGTGGTCGAATGGTGGGAAATTGCTGGAAATAAAAATTTGCTAAAACCTGGTCCATGCAAAGTCTTCCACGATGCATCTTTTAAAAACATGATAATATCCTTGTTTCTCGGAGCGAGAGATTGTCAGCTTTACTTAGAATTTGAGTGCATAACTTTCGTACTTGCTTCACATCAATGTCATGCATCTACTTTACAAGCTATTGCACCAATCGACGTTGATGCAATCACCTCATAATGATGAACCCGCGTATCTATCCCAAGCATTATGAAATACTTGACACACACACACACACACACACACACACATAGAGCAACTCATTAAGCGCAAGGTTAATCGGTCGGCAGAATTCGACTAACATACATATGTACATATATATAAGCGATGATTTAGAGCCCGTTAAGTTGCATAGCGGCAATGGCATTCCTACAGATACATACTTATGCATAAGCAAGCATATTTCTCCATGTGTATGTGCATGCATGTCCTGGCTAAAACTCAAAGTTTGCTGCAATCAGCAGTTTCGCGGATAATTAGCCCAAGCGCTGAGCTTAGCTGCAGGAGTATTTTTTTTGAGGCCTGAGCGGAGTTGCATTGCGTTGACTGCTGACGACTGCCGGATTTAATGTTGGAAATTAAAAACAAACACAAACAAAAAAGCGCTGCACCACAAGTTACACAAATGATGATGATGATGCTGCAACATGCCACAATAACATACCACAGCAAATAATGCACGAGCTGGAGTGCATGAGAGACGCCTCTGTATGTCGCAATAGCGGTCGATTTATGTTTTGATACAGGCTTTGATTTGCAGTTTGTCCCTATGTATTGAATAGTACAGCAATAGTACGCTGGAATTGTTGATATTGCAAGGTCCGACCAATAGTGATGTTGCCGTTGTTACTTTTTTCGTTTTGTTCGTTTTGTTGCTTCAACAATCAAAGCCCGCTCAACCGTCGTGTTGGCTGTTTTCCTGCATGACATTTACTATTGGACTGTTTAATTTTTGATGTGCGCACAATGCGAAATATTGTTGTGTTGCCAAACTGCAATTGCACTCAGTTGTGTGGTGGGCACCTCTCCTCTCGTAAATCAATCTCATGCAGCACTGCATGTATGTACTGTACATTTGTTGAGCATTCGCTGGCTCATCGTTCATTCGTTTACACTGCGTCAGCAAATAAAAGTCAAATATGCCTGCTTGTGCAATTTTTTTTTCTTTATTTGCTATACGAATGCAACCTTCGCCCCGCCCCTCCTACATTGCTCACGTGGAGTTTTCAATTCTGGCACTTTATATGATACTCTTGCTTAGTACAAATTGATGATAAGCTTTGCAATTCATCAAAATGTGCACATACCAAATATGCGTTAGGTTTCCGTGGACCGCCCGCTGCGTCCACCCCTTAGAGTACCACGACTACATATGTGCTTAAATATGTATGTTCATGTATACATAAGGATATAAGTGCGTACGTCGGCCAAATTATTTGCTTAGACACCAAACTTTAATTGAGTTAGAGCGCTGT
>NW_016176981.1:5712-8832 GCF_001687245.7 Rhagoletis zephyria | reverse complement strand
TATACAAATGTACTTATATATTTATACAGACACTTGATCATTCAGTAGAAAATGCTTTCAACAGCCTATTAATAATACAAAGTTCTTTTTGAGTATCTTAAAACAATTTGAGTTCATCTGATTAAGGTAGTATTTTAGAAGACATTTTTTGGTTGTTTTTAATTCATTAAAAAAACGTTTTTTATTTATAAAAATGATGTCGTTATACGCAGTTTATAAGATTCAAATAATAAAGTGAGTTAATTAACAAAAAAAAAACAGTGATACATTCATTCATTCAAAATCGGTGTGCGTCATGAGTGAAATCATAATAAACAATAGAAGGCAGTTTCACTCAATAGTTTAGCCAATTGACTTTTGCTGGAATTATGGCATTTCTATCAAAATTAAGCTTAAGACCCATTAAAAATAATAGAAACTCCCCTACCGAAATACCATCATTTATATTTTGTCATTAGCAGTGTGGCAACGCCCCTTGTAAAATATTAAGTTTTTATTTCAAAAAGTCAATTAGCTGCGTTGGTACGCTGATTTTTTTTTTTGCTTAGAGATACCAGATGGCATCAAAATAGAAGAAATGGCAAGTCTTCTTTTAGAGACCCATGAAGATGCCAGGTTATACTGATAATTTGAGAATTCTTGTCGTATTTAAAGTGAGGGTGGCCAACTTTTTTTTGTCGAATCTGAAACCTTGTAAAAAATAAAGATTTTTTTTTTTTAATTTTCTGCATATTTTTTCTATAGTTACCAAACCACTTGTGTGATTTATAACTATGCAGCCAAAAAACTTGTGTTGGAGTCTCCTTTACAAACCTCTCTCAGATATAAAACCGATAGGACGACAAATACAACTTTTCGATGCACATATGTATTTGATGTAAAGTGTCGTTACTATGGGGTTTTTTCATATTTTCACCGATACCTCAGAAACTAGGTTTGACCAGGGAACCCATTATTATATTCAGAATCATGATAAAATTCTACGTTAGAAACGTTTTATGTCATTCTTGGTGGTTAAAGTTGATCAAAAATTGTTGAGTAATGTGTTGAATGTTAAGTAAAAATACAAAATTTAAAATGGATATTTTATGGTAATTTTTCTGTTGATGTTTGCTATTAGCGTATCATTTTCTCTTGAAAGTTATAGGTTATAGGTTATATCTCTTAAACGCCTACGGAGTAGAGAAGTAAGTGAGAGAAGCTCATGCTTTTTTTGTTTGGCTGTAGGAAAGAGTTTAAAATGCCTTCGCACCATATAACTAAAACTATCCCTCCTCCTACCCTGGATACTCCTCTTCCCTGGAACTAATTTCGCCTTTCTTCAAGGTAGAGAATCCAGGTTCGATCCTACTTCGTTCAATTTCAACTCTCCCTGCGTCCAGGGCTCCGAGGTTTGAAGCAGTTGCTGCCGTAAATCTTCCTGCAGTAAATGTATATAGTATAACCATCAGTTATTTAAATTTTTGAGAATGACCTTATTTTCGTGGATCAATGTCTCTAAAATTTCCTGGTCATTACGATCGAACTAAAGAAAGAGAAATAATCTAGGCCAGTAAAAAATCTATTAAAAAGTAAAATACATTTTTCCCGTTAAATCTTGGTTTTACTATAATTAATTTTAATAGGCTATAAAGCTGCGCCCATTTACAATGTACTGGTTTATTATGGTTTACATTCAAAAATCTGTTACAAACATTAACAAACAAAACCAATAGTAAGTCCCACATAACATGTTACATGTTAGATATGTATGTATGTATATTATACATTGTATATGTATTACAATTATCATTACTTCATGCCATATTTGCCATATTAGGTACATAATAAGGTTAGCTCTCCTAAAGATATCGATTTCTTCCGCTAATACAAATCCCTCTGATATACTTTTTCAAAAAAAAAATATTAATTTCCTTTAATAGAATTTCTATCTATCATCTTAACGCTGCTTAGCGGTAATCTCTCACCACCGACACAACCTTAATGACCTTATCAGCGATGAAAAGTTGCTCACGCATAAATAAATCCTGTGACAACTGTTACTGGGGCTGTGTGCTCTCTGGAGCAATCAAAGAATATACAGGGAAAAAGTAAACAAAAAAGAAAGAAACAAAAACAAATCGAAGTAAAAAACGTAATGTAAAGTTATCGGCAGCATTTTATACCGTTAAAGCTAAAGCCACTGCGTCTTCTTTCCGGCACGCAAATACGCGCACAAATCAATTGGCAACTGTTGGTGATAAACCGAAGTTAAACCACCCTCTCTCAATAACCGGCAACAATTTAACTGACAGCAGTACGCGTGGCAGCCAGTGTCGCATTGGCTTATGCGGATAGTAAATATGTTTGCTAGTTGTATGAATTTCACTTCGAATTGTCTTGAGCTTCAACAGCGACGTACGCAGGTGGGTGGTGGCCCTCATTTATTGCGGCTTTTAATTTTTTTCTGTTGAATATTTTTTTTCGCTTTATCTATTCTTCTGTGGCAACAGCTTCATTATTTTCATATTACTACGCGCTGCATGCTTGTAAATCCTGGTGATGCTGACTGCGGTGTCGTATTTGGAGTTATACTTTGCTAAATCCGCAGCCACTTAATATTTACTGATAGCTGGCTGTTAGAGGCGAGTAAGAAGTGCTGTTTAGTTTCTTTCTGAGGTTAACTGTGTTTTTTTTTTTCTTTTGGAAAGCAACAAATTACCAAGATGATATGATCTGGTGGCAGACTTGCCGGCAGAGAACTGATAGCCTTAATTTGAACTGCGAAAATTATTTTATAAGACGAAGTGGACATACACAATGGTATTTTGTGCCTCCTCTGAAGAGTTATCGCATATATGTACATTCAAACTTACATACCTACATGTGTACATTAGGGTGGTAAAAAAAAAAGTAAAGACGGAATTCTAATGCTCGCCCGTAGGCAGTTCTATACAGAAATAAAATTATAGTTTGAAAAACCACAACCCTATTATAATTGCCATTCGTACTGTCATCAGGTATGTAACTTGAGAATAGAAATCGCTGCATCTTTTAGGCGCATCAATATTACATAGTTACATCCCGAGCTAATAAAAGGGAGGTAATAAAAATGTACCCCTTATTTATTTTCAATTAAAA
>NW_016176981.1:0-4425 GCF_001687245.7 Rhagoletis zephyria | reverse complement strand
ACGGACAGACGGACAGACGGACAGACGGACAGACGGACGGACAGACAGACATGGCTTAATCGATTTCTTTTTTCATCCTGATCATTTATGTATACATTTGTCTATATCTATCTCGATTCGTTTTGGCTGTTACAAACAACCGTTATGTGAACAAAATTAATATACCCTTGTGCACAAGTGCGCTCGGGTATAAAAATAAAATACCCTGCTTTGGAACTAAATTGTGCCTACAATTTTGTATGTCTTTGAAGGTCTTTGGAGTAAATTTCTCTAATTTGATACATATCGATTATTCAATGAATTTCAAAAACGCTAAAATCCGATAACTCAACAAAATTCGATAACGCGACCAATTTCGATAAATATTGATAACTCTGCATTTTGAGGGCTCAATAAATTTCGATAACTCAATGTATCTCGATAAACATCGGTAACTCGATAAACTTTCAATGCGTCTATAAGTTTCGATAACTTGAATAATTTTGATAGCTCCATATTTTTCAATAGCTGTCGACAAATTTCGATAACTCGTTACACTCTGCTAACACGATTGAATTCGATAACCAGTGATAACACGAAGAACTTAAAATTCCAACATCTTCGATTCGATAAATCCACAAAATTCAGTAAATCAATAAATATCGATATCTGGATAAGTTGAAGGAACTCGATGCATTATGATGACTCGATAAATTTCGTCAAATCTAAAAATAATTATAGCTCGATAAATATCGATAACTTGATAAATTTCATTAACTTGAAAAATTTCGATAGCCCTACAAATTTTTATAGCTCCGTAACTATTTGTAAATTTGCACAACTAATTTTGTGTGTCTATAAATTTCGGCCATACAAAAAAATGATTAATTTTAATAATTTGTTAGCGATGATTCGATAAATTTCGGTAACAATCGGTACAATCGCAGACATAATTAGTGTTAGCGCATATATTTATAGATTAATTGACTAGACAGGTCCAAACAAAATTTTGCCGTTCTAAAAATTCAACTTTTAAATTAGTTTAATTGAATTTTGCGATTAAAGTCGATCTCTAATATTATTTTAAGCCCCGCTTTTATGCTGGTCAACTCATCTACACATTTAAGCTCATTTTGGAAATAATGGGAATTTTTTTCGGGTTACTTAAGTCGCGCTAATACCAAGGCATATACGTAAATACATAAATAAGTATGTACAAGAGTGCTATTTATCCATACGCACAAAAGCATACAAATAAGGATATAATCCATGGCGCCGTCAATTCAATTTCAAACATTATTTCCTTACTTTGAATTTTGTGCCCGCGGCAAACAAAAAAAAATCAAACCCATTCATATTCCGACAAAATGCTAGTTAGAGAGAAAATACCCAATATGTGTGTCCGCCTACAAACTCGTACATACACGCGTGCGTAACCACATACATACTCGTATATAGCTGGGCATTGTAAAACGCCACCGTTGAGAGGCTGTGTAAAATCCGCTTTTGTTTTAACCTCAAATCATGGTGGAGGATAATGGATTTAATGAGTTTATTATTGGTGGCCGCAGCGGCAGACTAACAGCTACTAAAGCGTATACCCGTGTCTATACAAAGGTAGCTTAAGTAGGCACCGACATACATACATACATACATACATAAGTACCTACATGGGAACTTTGCACCAGTGCAGCGAATTTTCAGTTCAAGACTAGTGTTTTTTATCTAAAAAAATACCAATCTGTCACTAGTTAAAATGATAAAAGTTAGAATCGAAGTAGATTTAAAATGGGATGGAAGGCTCTCGATAAGCCATCATTTGCGATAACTTCTTATGATTATTGCTTAAATTTTGTTGATTTTTAAAAATTATGAAATTCCAAAAATGTTTCGATTTGTGATTAAACTAGTATACAATCAACCCCAAAAGTCCTCTGGAAGAGTACCAGATAAGTTCACTGCCACCTGTACTATACTCTGTATATGCGTTAGTACATGTACATTTTTATGGGTTTGCAATTTCGTGCGCCGTTCGCCAATGTGCATTACCGTAATAACATTACAACAAAAACATCACCATACCAACGGCCGCGCTGGTAGCACCGAACAATAGCAACATCAACAAAAAAAAAAAACACAATAAATTTGCACCATTTTGGTCAGCCAGATTGCAAACAACAATCACTGGCAGCAAACAACAATAAAAACAATAATCACTGCTGCCAGTAAACAAATTCACACCTACATACATACATATAGAACGCCGGTGAACGTTTTGGAGCTGTAAAAATTTTAATAAGTCTAAACGCGAAATATGCCGCGGGTCTATTATTGGCCAGCAAACTGCTGCATGCACTCTAACCACAGCCCTTTCAATGTACTTCACGATTTAGCACATTGTGTGGCTGCATTTGCACACATACATACATACATATCTAAGTAGCTTTTTGGGGTTTGCCCTATTCGAATTAAAATGGCTCTAACGTTTGTCCATCATAGTGCACGCATTATGACCAATATGCCAATATTGACATCTGGGGTCATACGCACATATTTACTTGCATACATACATATGTTTGTATTGTTCCTACGGTGGAACTGTGTTGGCGCTTACGAAATTCATCATACATACTTATCTGTGGCCACTAATAGTGTTGATGATGATAATGTTTTTTTTTTAAGTTTATCTGACTGCTGTGCACATATATGTATTTTAAAGCAACACTCACTGATGCACTTTTAGATGCATGCAAAATATTTAGTACATACATATACATGAGCAAATCTCACGAGTTGTTACATTTATCGACAAAAACGTATTTTTGTCGAAATTGTATGATAGACAATGCATTATCTGCCGTTTTGCGTAAGGAACATGATTCCATCGCGAAATTGCATTTAAATGAAAACTTGAAAAAGATACACTCGGAAAAAACATTCTTTAATGCTAGGAAAAAAGTATATTATTCTAAGGAAGTATCACCTTGAAATGGCTCCAATGACACGGCTGCCTTAATATGAGTAAACGATTTGACTCAGTTTAAGGAAAACACAATTCCTTAGTTTTTAGGAAAAATTTATTTGCCATTCCATCCCCCGGGAAAGGAATAGTCGAGAGATGCAAGGTTCGAGTCCCAGAGCAGGAAATTTTTCTTTTTAATTTTTTTTATGTTTTATTTATTTATTATTTATAATTTTTTAAATTTCTAATTAATTTTTTATGTTATTTGAGTATTTAGGTTTTTCCATATATGAAATTAATTTTACAATTTGTAATTTATATTTAAATTGAAAAATTATACTTACATTGAGTAAATTTACTTCCTCAAACTAATCACGCCCTATTTTTCCATGAACCTGAATTAAGGATAAACTTCTCAAATTGAGTAAATTTTTCATAATATTAAGGAAAAAACAGCAACTATAAAATAAGGTTACTGTTTTCTTGTTTTAAGGAAATACTTTTTTCTGAGTGTATACTAAAAAAGTAAAAATAACAACTCGTGCTCATATACTCGTTGTTGTTTGCGTGGGTTTTGCGCTTTTAAATGATTACTCTTATTTTCTGCTAACAAAATTTCTTAAATCAAGAAAATTTTTAACAACAGCAAAGTCCGTTTTGCAGTAACAGAAATAATGAAAACTATTTCCTGTGATTTTTCTTGAAAACTGCAAACGGCGAAATTTTAATGTATAAAACTTCAAAATTTATGGCACTATGTTTGCTAAGCGATGCTTTATGAAGACTTCATTCGATTTCTAAAGATTCCATTTATAATAAGCAGAAAATAATTTGTGACCTGGTCTACGAAAAGGGAGCTTACGTGCGAAAACTAGTTTTCTGTGAAAAAGCTGTTAAAAGTGAAAAGCATCTCATCTTCCATCCGAATCAATCAAAAAGTGAAAATTGATTTTTTGACACCTAAGCCCCCTTTCCGTAGACCAGGTCACATTTTATAAAATATTTTTTTTAATATACACATTTATGCATCCGTATTCTTCAGCACTCTTTTATTGCAGCATTTAACATTACTCATACGCACCGGTGCTCAGCAATTTAATCCACCATATGCTAAAATAGCTTGCCCAACCAACACAGCTTTTAAGCAGCAGTAGGTAATTATTTATTTTGCAAAAAAAATATGTAAACGCATTTCTGCTTCCCAAACACACATACTTGTACGCATGCAGAGTATTTTCATACATAAATAAGTGCGTAAATTTGTTAAATACATACTATTGTACACACGCATCCAAAAACAATATACATAATGCAATAAGTAATTTTCAATTAACATATTTTGTAGCAGCGCCATGGCATGAGATATGAAAAATCATTATCAATAAAAAAAAAGAAAAAATTAAAATAAATATGCTTATTGCTTTTGGTAAGTATATATGTATGTATGCGTGTAATAAGTGCATAAATGGGAATGTACTTTAGTA
>NW_016176980.1:0-8833 GCF_001687245.7 Rhagoletis zephyria | reverse complement strand
TTGTTTCGTTTGTTTTGTTTTTTGTCGCATAGTGTAATCTCTGCATTATATGAAGTGTATTTTTAACACTTCTTTCAATCAAAATGAATTACGTTTTCATGTATATATATAATTTATGTGAATTTTGAGTATATATTAATAAATTTTAACTGTCCAATTCAGATTTAATTGTACGAGTTTCCGATTTTATTGATAACTCATTAATTGCCTCAATTCACTTGAGTTAAAATTTAGTTAATTTAGACCAAATAAAAATGTGTAGATGTGCGCATAAACTAACAAAAATAACTTTAATTGCAAACGTGGTCCACGTATTTAGTATGTATAAACATTTTAAAGCTCTCAAAGCAAATAATATCTGTCGTTTTACCATCATAATAATTGCCAAAATTCTCTTTTTTTATTTGATTTGCAATGTTTTCCAATTCACGCTAATACATGCGTATCGGCAAATTAAGTGTATTTATGTCTGCAGCACAAACTCTAATGCGCCTAAATGCATACCCCACTAAGTTGCATTAACACGCAATAATATCATACCCTGCAGGAAATGAAGCCGTCTTGAAAGTCACTTAAAACTTTTTGGACTCAAAAGAAAAATACCTACTTTACTTTAGCGGTGGCCGCAAAGTATTCACACCACTGCATTAGAAGTCAACTAACTTGAAACTAACTACTTTTGAACAAAACATATCAATTAGAAAGAAAACTAATTTATTAATTTTGCTACATGTTTATTTATTTAATATAAGATATTTGTTTACAAATTCTTCTATAGGCAGCCTCATATTAGGATTCTGTCAGATAAAACATCAAAATGATAATAAAAAAATTGTATATTCATTATACTTGTGTTGTTAATTCGAAAGCATCTATGAAGTGCAGAAAAAAGCGAATTCAAAGTAATTTTAGTATGGCGATATTTATGTAAATAGAAGATTGTTTAAAGAAAACAAACTCCTGAATACATCTGCATGACTTAAAATTCATTTAAAGTTAGCTAATAAAAATGAGCTAGTTATCGAAATCCCACAAAAATGCTAACTATAACTTGGTTATTTTTACCAAGTGACAATTTTTGCTGCAGGACTTCTGCAGGGTATTTACATACATACATACATACTACATATGTATGTACATAGGTATAGCTCAAATAAACTTAACAGTCCTCAATAAGGCCGCGTAATTTCGATTCAGCTTTTAAATAAATAATTTGAATAAGTTTTAAAATATTTTATGCTGATTAGAGGATTAAGCAGTAAAGCCTTATTAAGTTCATAACTAGTTATTAAAATAGAAATTATTTATTGTGAATTACCTTACCAGAGTAACCAAAGGCAAATCATTTTAAAATGTGGCCGATACGCAAGATAAGCTAATGTTTTGGTTTTGGGCGATATGCGCTAAATTGAAGTAACAATTTATGATAATGATTCGAATGAATATACAAAATCACAAGAGTATACTACATCCCCCTACGCTTCTTACACCGAAATTTCCGTTTCTTGTAAACGGAATCAAAAGAGATTGAAATAGTATTTGCAAAGAAGAAGAAAATATGGTAGAGGGAAGGCGAAGGAAATGTGTGTCCTATAATAGGATGGAATATATTGTTTTTGGATAAGCGAAATATATTTTCAGGCAGTCATCCGTGACCACCTTTCACCTAGCACCCACAAAAACATTAGCCAACCAAAGCATGCACGCCGAAAAGTGATAAATGAATGGCGCCGCAGGCATACTTGTAACGCCACAAAAAGCAATTTGCCGTTATATTGATTTTTGACATCAAAAAGCGCTGAAGAAACATTGAAGCGAATGAGCGTGAACGTTACAAAAACAAAGCATTAAATAAATGAGAAAATAAACTTTGTAAAAGAAGTAATCGAATAGAAATGAACAAATAAATATTACAAGCGATTTACGAATAAATTCTGTTTTCGTAATATTTTTTCAAAGTATAACTTTAGGCGCCTATGCAAAAAATGCGTGCAACTCATATTTTGTATGTTTATGTTAAGGTTTAAGGGTGAGTGAGAGAGTGCGTGGCTTACGGAGTAAGTAAGTAATTAAGTATGTTTGCCGCCCTTTCACGCTACAACTGCTGGTCGGATTAGAATTAAATTTGAAACCCATTATGATCTAGATTCTATTCCACATGTTTAAAAAATGATTCAATTAAACAAACTCATGAAACTGGATACTATGAGTTTCAAGCGAAAAATGTTTAACATTAGAAAATGCCAGTTTCTAAAACAGCGAGAGTAAACTTGAGTTATAAAAAAAACACTTTTTGATTCAGTACAAACAATCGATTAGCTCAAACGTGAGAAAACTTAAATGAGCCACTCTCATCATAAAATCACTGCTCCAAAGCCGAACTATTCGCAAAATCAGAATTCGCACCAATAATAAACAAAGATAACTGTAACAGACAAAAGAGAATGGATATTTGGTGATCTGTACAGGACTTGCCAGCACCATTTTTTTTGTTAGTTTCAAATGAACATGTCTATCTTAAACATTTACATTTGACGTCAGGGCGATTTTTGTGAAGAGTACCTCAAGGTACGCTTAAGCATTGGAGGGTTAAAACCTCATATAAGGAAAGGGATAGAGAAATACGAAATGTTCCATAAATCAGTAGCGATTGAAACGAATTTATTCCAAATTGATATTTGCAATAATTCTTTAGCAAGAAATACGCTTATAAAAAAATTTTTAGAACATGGGCGTATGACCACATATGTATGTGTATCTCGGTAGCAGTTCCTTAAATTTCTACCGAACTCGGTATAATTATTGAACTTTATACACAAGAGTAAGACCTTGAAAATTTTGGAAATCTGTCTAAAATTAGACTTTTTTCTTGTTTGTGTATAAAATTGACTGTCGCATAGCTTTATATTTTACATAAACTGGAAATTTTTCCAATAGAGCGCACATATGCACAGTCATATTAAAACCTATTTAGTTCTCATAAAGTATGTCACAATAAAAATGCACACCAATTTGTTTATGGCGTTCTCTTTTCTACAAAAAAGTTGCCTTTTCATTGCCCTCTCCTTAGTATTTGTGTGTAGGGAACACTGACCGTGAGTACACAAGACAATGCCAGCATAAATTAATTTTCTTAAATTAGTCTTTTCATCAGTGATTAAAAATTAATGAGATCGACTACTCATTTAATAAAAATTAATTCAACCATGATCAACTCTAATTAAATTAAATTTAATTAAATTAGCTAACTGATTTAAAAACCAATCGATAAATGCCAAGAGCGTGAAAAAAGTCCAATAAACAAAAATTGTATTTAAAATCATGGCGCGGCACAATTTCCCATTTGTTAAATTGAAAATTTCACACAGTGAACCTACATACGTATGGATGAGAGCCTCACATAGACTACCGCTTTTTCATAAATTTAAGGAACTCCATTAGATGAATTGAGCATCCAATGAACCAAAGCACTGACTCAAACTGTTTTTCTTTGTTGGACATTGCCGCAGAACTTACCACAACGGCTGCCTCTCGACCTCATTACAACAAGTAAATACATGCTAAGATAGCTGAAAGTCCGGTCAGTCGTACATATATTTTCAAGCCACATACATATGTATGTATATGAATGTTAGCGTATACGTATATATGTATATCAATTTACTGTTGTCTACTCGAATACATATTTATGTATGTGTTTGCAAACACTGTAGGGTATTTGGGTTTCCCTAATTTAACTCCCGCCCTTCGGGGTCTTATGTTGCCACAGCTGCTACAACTCACATCTAACTACGGCTGTGTGCTTGGACGCCCAATAAATCTTGAAAATTAATTATGTTCACCTAGTGAGAGTCAAAGGTAGTATATGAGTATGCAAAACACCTACATGCTGCACCTACATGGATATGGATTTGTGCAATTAAGTAACTTTGGATGGGCACATTAAAAAAAACATATTTGGCACCTGTGGTTCTTTTAGGATGTGTACTTTTCTTTGGCAAAGTTTCCAAAAACAAAGTATTTAAACAAGTACATAGTCATTATGAAGCCTTATACTTTGTTGGTGTCAAAATGTTAGATTGACTAAAGTATTTTAATTGACGCTATAACCACTTGTTCGATCTTGCCGCGTTCGACTTAGCAAGCTAGTCCTTTATCTTCTGTATCAACTAACGTTAATCGGTAATACCATGTAAAGCCAAGTGCTTCTCCAGCTGATTTTTCCAACGCAACCTTCTGAATAACTCATTGAAAGTGGAGACCAGTTTGTTTGCATGTATTTATATAAGTAAAGATAATATTTATTGGACCAAAATGTAATGGGTAGGCACTGTGGAATAGTAACCATGCTATCAAACCATAACTTAAGAAAGTTTTACTATATGGCAATTGAGAAGTGCATGTTCAAAAATTGCATAAAATTAATGAAGACAATTTTTCCACATGCAGCAGTACAAAGCATGCATTTAGGCGCTTGGTGATAGTATTCGCATCTAAACATCTTCCTCTTGCTCTCTTTTCACCAGTGGGTACCGCATCGAATACTTTCGGGATTTGCTAATGGGTACCTTAGTCAAATAAAGAAATCTAGATTGGTATGCCCTATCATTTTGTTATATATATGCTTTCTGCCGTCTTTCGTCCTATAGAGTGTAATAAAGAAAAAGTAAAATGGAAGGCATTATAACTCCTCTCACTTCCTTTTTGAGGAACATCGCATTGAGGTGGGTGGGGTTTAGGTGCAGAAGCGTTGAAAGTGCTTACTGAATCTAAGGCTTTGTGCTTGTGGGTTAAAAATTTGCCAAATGTATCGTAATGTAAAATGTATATTCATTTAAGTAAATTCATTTATTCAATGCAGCGTATGAAACAATAATTTCATACAAACCATGATAAAAACATAGCAAGGTATAACCGTTCTCTCAATTTGTCGGCCATGATTTTTTTTTGAAGTTTGCCAACATTTTAAAATCATATAAAAGTGAAAATAAAAAATTGAAATTGTTCGAAATTGTTGTTGCTTGAGATTGAAAATGAAAATGTGTGTGTGAGTTTGTGAGTAAATTTAAAAATTAAATTGTTTGGAAACGTCAAGAATTTTAAAAGTGACTCTCAGCGGTTCTACCTTACTATATTTTTATCATGATACAAACTATTAGCTTTATTCATAAAAAATAAAGTAGCTTTAAAAAAGGTTTATAAACTGAAAAATCTATAAAAACGTCATTTTGTAAAGCTTTTTAAACCTATTTTACTTTTTTATGAATAAGGCCATTTACATATGTAGGTATAACATAATTTGATCTAGCGTATTAATTTTAAACTAATAAATTCATGGAAGAATCATTGTTATTGAGACCCAAAATAAATTTGAAATGGTCTCTAGTTGATGACAAGGATATGCATCTACAACCAACTTTTGTCGGGTTAACGCCCCATTTTCAGTAAAAAACGCAGTTTAACTTTAGACTGTGAAAACGTCCCTTAATGTTTATGAAACGGTAAAATTCTAAGTAAATGTTAGCAAATTGCTGCTAGTTGCTTGCCAATACAATCCGGATGACCATCCATATACCACAACACTCATCAACGAGTCGACAAGACAGACAAATGTGTGACCAACTTTAAATTGGCTGGCCATGTATACAAACATACATACATTAGGGTGGTAAAAAAAAAATGCATGTGCAAAAAGTACAGTCGGAATTTTAATGCTCTCACCCTCAAGGATTGTTCTTTACCGAAAATGTATACATATTTATATTTTTTTTTTTTTTTAAATCAAAAGATATTTAGAAGTCGCTCAAAGCGCTCAAAGTGTTCCAGTATTTTATATGGGAAAAACATTTTTTCGTAGAAAAGTTATAGAATTCTTGAGAATCAATACTTTGTTTATTTAACAATTTTTTGGACCACCCTTATGGACATCTATGCTCTGATTAACCACTGCTAGAATGTAATGGTGATACGCTGAGGTTTTGCTGCCAAGTGGTTGCATGCTCTATTTAGAGTCGTTGTGAGATGCACTTTGGTATGAGTGTTCTAAGTAGGGTGTACAAGATTGTTTACATGGCAATATTTTGCATCTTGCACTGCTACTAATTGTTTAAAATTTTACATGCAACAAAATCTGCTGTAAGTTCTCTTCAAAATGCAATGAGTTTTAACAAAACCAAAACTTGTTGGAATGCTTGTGGTAAAAGGAGAAGCGTTTTATTAATTAATGTGGTGTGGCATGTTTGGAAAAAACAGGGACCAACCAGCCAGTTCACCCGTTTCGTTCGTTATAAATTATGTATGTAAAAATACGCCTTGGCTGTCACTTGTAACTCAAAATTTCTACAAGTTAGCTTATCGAAAGGAGTGCTGCTCATGAATGCAATAAACTTGCGCTTTTCATATTTTTACATTCATTTTCCTTTTTTATTTTTGGTTAGCTTCTCATTTATTTATTTATTTTTTATTTTTGCTTCGCCTTTTAATTAATTTTCTTATGTGATCGATGCACATGTGCTTGGAACTATGTGGTAAGGAGCATTTTCTGGCTGAGTATGTTTGTATGTAAGCATGTCTACTTAAACTAACTATATGAACTATGTATGTATGTATATTATTAAAATATTTTAGCTTGGCTAAAATTCGGTTGAGTTGAGCTGTCGTCGGCTTTTGCTTGCAAGCAGCTGCATAGCCTTTGGCTGCAAACGTTCAATTTCAGTTGATTGGCTTTTATGCAACGTAATTTGTTACTTTTTTTTCGTTTTGTTCAATTGCTGTTAAACATTTCAAAGAGCAAAGTTTCGAATTTTTGACAAATGAGAAACCAAAGTTGTTGCCAATAACGTTCATGTACAGCCATAGTCAAATTATTTTCAATCAGTAGAGAAATGTTGTTGTTATCTGGAAACTATTATGGAAATTGTTGTTATACGAGTATTCAATTTGCCGTTGTTTACTGTAAGGATCGTCGCTAGGAAAAGCTATGAAAATAATGGTTTTGGATTTATAAATTTGCAACAAATTTCGTTTTTTTTTTTTAGATTTTCACTTATTGTAAATTGGTTATAAACTTTTTCCATATTTTTACTTTTGCTTGAAGGATTTTCCACTGGATTTATCAATTAGCAATGGGTTGCATTTATGTATAGTATGTATATATGTAGGTACATCATGCCCGTCCTTTTATATGGCGCAGAAACTTGGACGATGTCGAACAAAGATGAGAAGGCTTTGGGGGTTTTCGAGAGAACTACACTACGCAAGACGTCGTGGACGACGCGTATCGAAGAAGATGGAATAATGAACTGTATGAGCTTTTTAACTACATGGCTATAGTTAAGCGCATAAAAATACAGCCATTGCGCTGGCTCTTGGCTGTGTTTTACGCATGGATGACGATGATCCGGTGGAAAGATCCTCGACTCCGCACCCATGGGTGGACAACGAAAACAAGGACGCTCACCAACGCAAAAGAAGGACCAAGTGCAGGAGGACCTGCCTGCGCTCGGGATAACCAACTGGTGCAAATTTGCACAGGAGAGTAGCAATTGGAGAAGCTTTTTGGTCTCGGCCCAAACGGTTGTAGTGCCAAATAAAAAGAAGATGAAGATGTGTGTAGGTACCCTGCAAACTCACAGAGTGATCCGAATAAAACAGAAATCTTAAAAAAATCGTAAAGTAATCATTTTTTTATTACCTTCCTTTTTATTATTTTACCTTCCTTTTATTAACTCGGGATGTAACTATCTAATATTGATGCGCCTAAAAGATGCAGCGATTTCTATTCTCAAGTTACATGCCCGATGACAGTACGAATAGCAATTATAATAGGGAGGTTTAAGTTTTTTAAACTATAATTTTTTTCTTTCCAATTTTTCGCCGAAATTTCTAAGATGAAATGTTAAAAGAAACTGTTTGAAAAAATATTTCAATCAAAGGGTTAAGCAATTTTGAAACTTATCCGTTTTTTTTTTAATAATCCTACTAATGCGACCATTATAAATGTAAAACTTCATGAGTGTGTGAGTCTGGGCGTATGATCTAGCATTCCATGCTAAAACGGCTAGACATATTTATTTCATATTGTTATATAGAATATTGTTTTTTAAGAATTGCCACTTGTTTTCAAAGTTTAAAACCAGTTATATTATACATATAAAAAAAGTTAACGAAAACAATTATTTCGAAAGTATTTTTGAAGAGTTGTTCATACTTTCAACTCTGTTTCATTAGCAAGTTAAATCAAATATTTTAATATGGATATTAAAGAAGAGGGTTTTATTTTGGACATATTTTCGAACTGTGTTGCTACTGGTTTAGAAATTGAAAATCGATTTAGATAACGAAGCCTTTAGCAGCTTAAAAACTGAAATATCGCCAGCCGTTAATAACAGTGTTTTAAAATAAAAATTTTCAACTAAAACTCAAATTCCAAGTAAAATATACGACAAGCTAATTTGCATGAAAAACTTTGTTTTTCGTTTTGATAAACTCGGCGAAGTGATTCAAACTGCCCTGCAGCGCTCATGCTCCACAACTCTGCTCTAAAATTTTTTTTGCAGAGTAGCCCACCTCTCTTGAGTATAACCATGTGTCTCTTATTAATTTAGGTTTGAATTAAAACTTAGGACATGGCAAAACTAACTGAGGAGCGTTGCTTAGGGAGAAACCAAATCAAATTTTATGCCACCACACACAAATGTACTCATTCCATAGAGACGTTCGTATTCAATCTTCGTCTGCATCTACGTCCATAAATTGTGACTTCGTTTTAATAACAAAACTCATACGTTCCCATTAATGCAGTCAACGTTGACTTATAATTCCAAGGGATGAA
>NW_016176979.1:0-8834 GCF_001687245.7 Rhagoletis zephyria | reverse complement strand
TCGCTGATCGCCTAAGTTCTTCGAAATTGTCGAACTGGTAGGAACATACCACTTAATGAACTAGTATATTTTCTAACGGGTTTGGCTTTTCACTGCAGGGTGGGAACCTTAGTCAAATTTACGAATCTGGAATGGAAAGGCATTTCGCTGTGTTGTATGTTCTTTGTGATGTTTTGCTTTCTATTGAAGTCATCGAGTTTTTGTTTAATTTATTGTATTTTTGTCACATAGATATACTGATATTCTCCTTTATTTCATCTAATATCTCCAGGAGCGTGCTGACAGGAAGGAGTTCCGCTAGTTCTAAATGAACGGAAAGTATCTCCTTATTTGTGCNAGTCAAATTTACGAATCTGGAATGGAAAGGCATTTCGCTGTGTTGTATGTTCTTTGTGATGTTTTGCTTTCTATTGAAGTCATCGAGTTTTTGTTTAATTTATTGTATTTTTGTCACATAGATATACTGATATTCTCCTTTATTTCATCTAATATCTCCAGGAGCGTGCTGACAGGAAGGAGTTCCGCTAGTTCTAAATGAACGGAAAGTATCTCCTTATTTGTGCGTTCTTTTTTGGCATACAGGTTCTTAATTTCATGTCGAAGGGAGCTGTTTTCTGCTCTTTTCAAGATTTTTCGCCTTTGCTCTGTGCTCGATTTTAGATTAAATCTTGCGAATTTTGGCGTGACATTTACTCTCTCTACACTCTAATAATATTTACTACTAAAAATTGCCTAGCTTCGCAATCTGTTTTTTCAATTCAGCATTTTCCATTGTAATATTATAAATTGATAACATATTTCTTTTAATTAATGATGATTTTTAGCAGAGATGTAGTACCGGAATAACTACTCCCTCGTTTTTAATTGGAAGATATACAAATTTGAATGGTACTTAAGAAATTGGGAAAACACTGTTTGTAGAGCTCAGATTACTAACAACTGCTATCCCAAGTGATGATATCGATTCTAATGGCTCTATGAAATAGTTACTAACAGTATTAAATTTTTTTCCTACTATAATTTCATTCCCATCTAATCGTTTATAACAATATTTTATTCTAATTGTCTGAAATGGTTTTATGCAGCAGTACAATGACTTTCTACTTGAAAAAATTCATCCCATATAGAATTTGTATACCGAGGAAAATGATTTTCAATAGATTTGGCTTTACCAGTTTTATTTTCGGAAAATATCTATATGGGGATCGGGATGAAATTTGCACCAAGGTTAGTCCTAATAGTAACTAAATAGTAGTTATGACACAAAATTTCAACGGGATCGGTCAAACACACTCCGAGTTTGAGGGTCCAGAATTTTGACATTTTGGTCAAACAGACCTTTTTTCGGATCCATATTACTAATTACCTATTGTACTTAGAAAATTTTTTCAGGAATGTTTTCGATAGCTTTCCCTTCAGTCTTTACAAATTTAATTTTTTTGTAATTAAAATAAATGTTTTTGAAATTTTTTTTGTAATAAAAAATAATTTTAATGTTTTTTCCAAAAAGGGGTATTTTTTTTTGCTCAAAAGAGGGATTTTTCTTCAAGAGCTTGGTGGTCGCCTAGTGGAATGGGACTTGTTTATCTATCAAAATGAGGGTCTAGTAACTCGAAACAGCGTTTTTTTAATTTTTAATATATGACCTATTATATTTTTTTTTGTATTATTGTGTAAGTGTTTCTGAAACCTGAAAATAAAACTCATATGAAAAACTATATACAATTACCTTTCCAACGGTATATAACATGCCTAACCAAAGTTTCATACCCTCGATACTGCAATTCCGGTAATTAAGGATGATTAAGATTTTTCGTAGTCTGACACAGCAGGTATTCGATTTTGTGCATCCAAACACTTTCTTAATAGCTTCGCAGAATTTTGAGTATTAGATTTGCATACCTACTAGCACAATATTTGAAAAATATGAAGAAGATGGGATTTCCCCGTAGTTAAGGATGACAGAAGAGTTTTTTTTTTTCTTGCTCAAAAGAAAGCTTAGGTATTTTTCTTTAAGAGTTTTGAGGTCGCTTAGTGGAATGCGACTTGTTTGTCTATTAAAATGAGCATTTAGTAACTCGACACATCAGTTTTTCTAATTTTTAATTTCGAACATATGTATGACCTAAGTGTTTCTGAAACCGGAAAATAAAACTTATATAAAAAATTCGATACAATTACCTTTCCAACGCTATAAAAGAAGCAACTAAAGTTTCATACCCTCTACATTATAATACCCGCAATATGTACACCTCTGGAATAAAATAACTTACATATAGAATTGGTGAACATTTTGATTTTTTTTAAATTTATTTAGAGTAGTATTTAATATATAATTTAATAAGTAGATACATAAAAAGTATACTAGTTAATTTTCTAACAGCCAACCTTCCATCCATCTTATTTTCTACCTTTCTTTGTGGCTTTTTTCGTCAATCGTTTCTTATGGTTACTGGGTTCTGCTATTGATTTCACTCCGGGTTTCGCTTTTGGAAGGGAATCACATTGGGTAGAGGAAGAAAACTTCTCCTTTTTGGTTGTTGTTGTTTCCGACAGGGTGGGTGCATGATGTATTTTGGAACGAATTTCCGTCATCCCTTGTCGAATTTGGTTTGGAGACAAACCGGTTTCGGCGTTGTGCCATCTTCAGTGTCATTTTTCGTTCTGCATAATTTTTGTTGGTTGCTCGTATTTATACTCCTTGTTAACGACCTCTTTCTTTTGTTAGGTACGTCTTCTTAGTTTGCAGTGTTTGCGGTGCTCAATAGGTAGATGAATTGTTCTGGCTCGTTTTTGACGGCAGGTAGAAGTCCGTGAAGGTCTTCTGTTTATATGTATATTTCCATATTTTCCAATATATTCAATCTTTGTCCTTTATGTTGTATACGGAGAAGTTCTGTTGTTTGTCCAATCTTCATTGGTGTGCATTTAATTTTGATCATGTGATTTGCGAAGTTCGATTCTATTGCACGCCAAAAAGGGAAATCCAATCCAATGCAAACCTTGATGGAAATAATAGAGAAAATAAAAACGGATAATAAAAAACGCATGAAGAAGAAGTATGAAAGGTTGAACAAGAAACTCGATAACTTGGGGACGAAGCAAATCAACAACAAAATCATGAAAAATGCAGAACAGAAATGCAGAAGGTTTATATCAATGAGCAAGCGGCAGAACTATTAAAAAAAGGCTTCAAACGCAACATTGAAAGTCACAACCGAAAGACGGAACTTGAACAAACCATCGTGGATACTGAAGTTATTATATCACGGCTTCCAACTGAAGAACAGGAGCACGCCGTCAAAAATGAGCCACAGCAATTCATCAACCCATTGAGCACCGCAAACACTGCAAAACTAAGAAGACGTACCTAACAAAAGAAAGAGGTAGTTAACAAGGAGTATAAATACGAGCAACCAACAAAAATTATGCAGAACGGAAAATGACGCTGAAGATGGCACAACGCCGAAACCGGTTTGTCTCCAAACCAAATTTGACAAGGGATGACGAAAATTCGAAGAAAACGTCTTTAACTTGAGCCCTCTATCGCCAATCGGTATGAAAGCATGATATCGAGCGGTACCATCGATTGTCACTGCAGCATCGAATCTGCTCTTCAGTGATCTCGCAGTTTCCTCATGATCATCTTTACTACTAAAAATTAATTCAGTTTCTTTACAATAATTCTTTGCCCACCGGAATAAAGCTATCGCATCTAAGATACGAGCTCGATGAGAGCATTGAAGGCAATACTTCGCTGCATTTCTTTTGATATTTGCTCCTATACCATCACATGCTCCTTTACCATGAGCAGTAGGATGAAAATGCCACTCAGCTGGTATTTCGAAATATGTTTCATGAGCCAAAAGATTAGCGAATAAATATAACATATTTTTGTTTTTAAAATGCTGACAAGCTCCGTCCAAACGTAGTATACCTTCGCTACTGTGAATTTGGATTTCAGATAATTTAGTATTATCTTCTGGTACTCATAAATAGCAACGGCGTCATGCTTCAAATCGTCGGATATGATTACCATACCTTTATGTTCCAGTTTTCCATCTTTCATGTAGTAAATAACTATTGTAAATATAGTTGCTTGGTCGTTATTGAAATGGAATGCTTGTATGGCATCCTGGATAACATATTTATAGTTGTCTGCGAAATCATATGAAATAACGAATTCACCTGCCTTCAAATGTATCTTCAAATTTGCGAAGAATGACCACTGCTCCTTGACTAGAAAGTCATGGGTTCTCAAGTTTACCAATCCAGTACATATTTCTTCCACAAAATCGTTCACACTTAAGATTACTGTTTTCAATGTGCACCTTTCAGACTGCAGCCAAGATTCAAATTTGACCTCCTCCACAAATTCTCGGTCAAAAGACTTGATCAAATTCTCTTTGATGAACGTGGTTCCCGGACAATTTGAGCATTCACCCAAGTGGCAAGAAGTTGATGCATTAGGACACATTCTCAATTTAAGGCAATCACGGTAACTGTTTAAATCTTCCGGGGAATCATTTGTTAAATAATTCAAGTTGATTTCCTTCAACATCAGCTTCACATTTTCATGATAAATGCAAACGCATACTGTATGAGTTCCGCTGCTTCCTGCCAATTTTAATATCCTCGTGTTCGGATTGAAAGCTCGCGAAAAGCTCATTCAGGTTGCCGAGAATTATCCTCTTCTGCATATGAACCTCCTTACCGTCAATTCGTTCAGACACCCAGTGCTTCATCGCTGGCATCAGGCGACTCATATCATCGCGCTGATAAAACTGAGTCACTAGAGCTTCAGTTTTGCACTCTAAAGGTTTTCGTTTCTTTGTGTTTGGGAGTGTGAGTATGCCATGCTCTGTAACTAATTTCCCGGCTTTTCTTTCAGATGTTCCAAACTCAGTCATTGTTTTTGCGCGACTCCATGTCGGCGGAGCAAGCGTGAGAAGTTGAATTTGTTCTGCTCTACTAGTTAAAGTTTTATACTTTTTTTAATTTGCTCAATGACATTTACTGCATCCTTGTGGTATTGGTTTTGGCACTAATCCTTTGAACTCATATTTTCTTCAGTAAAGTTGGAACCATCGTCATCGGAAATACGGTCATCATTCTCTGAATCATTATCATCTCCATCTAGAATAACGTCTTCACAAGGCTCATTACTTTTCGAAGTCGGTAGTTCCTTCAATTTGCTGAGCTCTTTCCTGCACGATCCATAAATTCGCATCCGTTTTGATAGCATAGGGAATTTTGATATTAAGCCGTCAGAAAGCCGTCGTGTATCTGAAGATACGTGTTTTTTGTTGAAGGCTTAGTCTTTATATGAGCCATTGCCATTGAAAATAGTAGTTATGTAAATAACACACTTCTTTATTTTAATACTGTTTCTAAAAAACTGGTCTTCAGAATGACCATACACTGCGCCTTCATAAACTATAGCTGAATTATTATAGCTACTTATAGGTTACGCGAGTAGGTGTGCTTATCTATTGAGAAATGGTTTGGACGAATCTGCTGTGGTTAGGTACAACGAAAAATCTTAATCATCCTTAACTACTTCTTCATAATTTTCAAATATTGTGCTTGTAGGTATGCAAATCTTTTACTCAAAATTCTGCAAAGCTATTAAGATAGTGTTTGGATGCACAAAATCGAATACCTGCTGTGTCAGACTACGAAAAATCTTAATCATCCTTAACTACCGGATGTATCGAGGGTATGAAGCTATGGTTAGGCATGTTATATACTGTTGGAAAGTTAATTGTATATACTTTCTCATATAAGTTTTATTTTAAGGCTTCAGAAATACTTACACAATAATACCAATAAATAAAAATTAAAATAGGTCATATATTAAAAATTAAAAAAAACGCTGTTTCGAGTTACTAGACACTCATTTTGATAGATAAACAAGTCGCATTCCACTAGGCGACCACTAAGCTGATTTATTTTGAAACGAATTTCCGTCATCGCTTGTCAAGGTTGGTTTGCAGACAAACCGGTTTCGACGTTGTGCCATCTTCAGTGTAATTTTTCGTTCTGTCTGGTTCGAGTTTTTGGCCTTAATTTATGTTCATTTATTTTAGGTAAAGTGATTTTCGTCGATGATTAATTATTAGAAATGCCATGGTGTCCTTTTTTTACATTTTAGAAGCAGGTAATAGGTTAATCTTCGCTGTCTCGATATTAACATCCGTTATGCTGTCTCTGTACAGTTTTTGCCTGCAGGTAGGTAAAAGTCGGTGATTTTTGACCTGGTGATACTTTGTGGTGTGTTCGGAGTGTCCCTGCCCGTTGTTTTGTTGTAATTTTTCTTTTTCTCGTAAATTAATTTTAAGGGTTCGAATATAACATCCGATGCGGTATTTGTTTGTTCGTTTATTATTTTGCCGTCGAAGGTTTTTAGTTTGTATATTTCCATATTTTCTAGTACGTTTAGTCATTGGCCTTTATTTTGTACATGCAGTAGTTTCGCAACCTTTCTTATTTGCGTTGGTGAACATTTGTTGTTAAATATGTGGTTTGCGAAATTTGACTCTGGTATTGCACTCGGTTTCTGTGTCTCATATATGTTCGCGAAAACTTGTTTTTATTTTCCGTCCTGCTTGACCTATACAACTATGCTGGCATTTGCAAGTTAGTTTATACACTCCTTGTTTAATCCAATGGTCTTCTTGATTTGTGGTGTTCCGTACTATCCGACCTACGTTGTTATTTGTTCTGAATGATATGCGAAGGTTGTGTTTCTGGAACAGCTTTGCTAGTTTGTACGTTAACTTTCCAGTAATACCGCCCCATTTGTGTCATTGTTGTTTTATTTGTTTGGCTTTCTGTTTTTGTGCTCCCTTTGGATTTCCTCTACCAGATCTCTCTTGCATCCGTTATTAGACGCTATGGCACATATTGCGTTCAGTTTCAGTTTTTGCATCCTTCTTTTGTTAGGGGTATTTGCTCAATTCTATTGATCATCTGTCTAAAGAGGGCATTTTTATGCTGATGAGGGTGGTTCTAAGTGTTATGTATTATTGTATCTTTGGTTGTGGGCTTCCTAAAAAATTCATATTGCAGACTACTGGTGTTTTTATTTATTTTGATCGTCAGATCTAAGTAATTTAGTTTTCCTTCCATTTCTTGTTCCATTGTGAACTTTATGTTGCTGTGCTGTTTGTTGAGGTATTCCAATGTCTGTTCTTCATTTTTCTTTGTTATAAGACATATGATGTCATCAATGTATATGGCGTAGAACGTCGCTCCTAGTTGTGACGTACGATACTCCATGTACCTTTCTTCCAAATTCTGCATGCATACCTCCATAAGGATCGCCGATGTGGGGTTGCCCATGCCTAGCCCGTTTGTTTGCAATGTATACGTTGTTATTAAATTTAAAGTAGTTTTGACGCAACGTCGTTCTGAGTGTGTTAGTTATCTCCACGATTTCTCCGCCGATTTCTGTTTGCTGTTTTTTCTGTCAGTATTTTGAATAGGATATCTATTGTTTCCGTTATGGGTATCGATGGGTATAGATTTTTTATGACGAATGATAACGGAGTCTTTTATTATTTCAATCAGTTCCGTTGTACTAGATATTGTGTACTTATTGGGCAATCCAAGGTTATCCTTTAGTATAGATTTTAAATATTTTGATAGTTTGTAGCTTGGGGCCGATTTGTGGTTTATGATTGGTCTCATAGGTGTACCTGATTTGTGGATTTTAGGTAGTGCATTCATCGGAGGAGCTGATGGATTCATAGTTGTAAAAGTATGTATTTGGTCCGCCTTTATTATTTTTGTAGATTTCTTTAATTTCTTTTATTGCGGCTTGGTATTCCTCAGTAGGATCCTTTACTAATTACTTACAATTGGTTTCTTTGATAAAAGCTCTTAAAGATAAATACCTAAGCTTTCTTTTGAGAAAAAAAAACAACAAAAAAATACCCCTTTTTGAAAAAAACATTTAAATTATTTTTAATAAAAAAAAAATTTGTAATAAAAAAAAAATAATTTATTGTAATTTTAAAAAAATAAAATTCTTAAAGACTGAAGGGAAGCTATCGAAAACATTCCTGAAAAAAATTTCTAAATACAATAGGTAATTAGTAATATGGATCCGAAAAAAGGACTGTTTGACCAAAATGTCAAAATTCTGGACCCTCCAACTCGGAGTGTGTTTGACCGATCCCGTTGAAATTTTGTGTCATAACTACTATTTATTAGGACTAACCTTGGTTCCGGATCGGAAGACGTCGATTTCAAAAGTCGGGTCACTTGAGGTGAAATGCCCTATATACATTAATAATACGCGAAGGCATTTTTTGTGCAGCATAAAAGATCTGCATCGTTCGTTCAAAAATGTCAAATAAAAGCGCTTGGCCTATAGATATGCAAACTGGTTTTATTTTTTCGAAAGGATTTGCCACCTGTTAAGAAATTAAGCTCAAATTGATTAAAAAGTTAAATCGATTATTAAATATGGGTATCAATCGAAATGGGTTCGAAAAGGCTTTATAACTTAATTACGTATAGGAGGGTTGCCACATGTTAAAGAAAATATAATTCGATTTTAATTAAAGGAATTTGGTAAGTGAATAAGGTATCGCTATATGGGTGTCATACAAAAGAGGTTTAAGAAAATAGTAGTATGTCGTAAACTTTTAAAGCGTAAATAAAAGTAAATTGTGCATATATTGTGAAAAATTTGCTGTGCCAATACTTTGTTCCGGCAGTGTACATAAAAATATTAAAAAATTTTATCAACGGAATCATAAAAATGAGATTTTTGATGCTGTTTTTACAACGCTTTTATCAACTTGCAATGTTGTGTTCCAGAAACT
>NW_016176978.1:0-8835 GCF_001687245.7 Rhagoletis zephyria | reverse complement strand
CATAGTGATACATGTTTCAACTAACCGATAAATGAAATGAATGAATTTGTTTTTTTAAACACGTGGCAACATTCCTAAATATAGTTAGGGAACAAAGGCCTTTCAAACACATTGCTAATGAAACCAATCTTTTAATAGTTAATTTAAATTATTTAATTATTTGCATTTTATATTTTAAACCGGTGGCAACCCTCTTCAAGCACTTCAAAAATATTAAATTTATTCAGGCTACATATTTTGTAGCTCTCTTTTCTTTGACACCGATATTTTAATATTTCATATTATTGGATACAATAATAAGTAAATTCGACTTTTCAAGCAGATGGCAACCCTCTTTTAATTATTTTTAAACTAAACTTTTCTTACAACTCTTTCTTCTTACATTTTCTTAATTCAGGTTGAAATTCGTTTTTTAAACAGGTGGCAACCCTCCTACATTTAGCCAAAAAATAAAGCCCTTTCAAAAGCACTTCGATACCAATATTGTATTACTTGATTTTACTTACTAAATATTGAATATTAATTTTTTACAGGTGGCAACTCTTTCGAAGAAAAAAACTATGGTAAATTATTTAATGCAATGGTAATGTGCCTGTCTTATTTAACCTTTCTTAATAAAAGTTATAAAATTTTGCGTCATATATATAACTCCTTCTAATTTTTGCTATTTTGTTGGAACAAATAAAGGTGCATGGCTTATGAGGTTTTCTTTTCTACAAAAAGTGTTGCCTTGAACTGAGAACTGCTCCCTTCTAATGAGCAGGGTTGTATTTACCATATTTAAATAGCCAACATTGGCACAGTGTATATATTTGATTTGAAAATGAGTTTTCACAGTTAATCATCAGTTCATTAAAAAGGCCATTCGAAATTGGCCCTAATAATCACCAAAAAAATTTAATAAATAAAGATTACGGATGTGCGATTAATTAATGAATATTCAGGGTTTTTAAGGAGAAATTACTGTTTATTCTTCCAAAAATTTTTTTGAATGCCGCGTCCGTTACCGAGGATTTACTCATATGTACATACATTCAAAGCTTCCACGTAACTGCCCCTATTTAGTGCAATATTTAAAGCTAAATTGTAATGTTACTAACTTGTTGTAGAATTGCTATTTAGTTAATTTTAATTGGAAAATTTATTACTTCAACTTTGCTGTAATGTGACGTGCGACCTTCAGCGGCTAGGACAACAAGTTGCAAGAATGATTGATCTGCACTACCCATTAATTGTGCTAAATGGTCTTTTGGAAAGTGTGACAAATTCACGATGTTAGAAAAATTTTTAATTTAATTTCGTGAATTATTCGTCCTCAGCTACATATAACCAGTACCAGTAGGCAAGAACAAAGTTTCACAGACACACAGAGTCTTCTCCTCTCACCACGACGATCCAACGATGATCTGTGTCACTTTTGTATAGCTAATCCATCTCTGGGTCCACCCAAGTGTCCGAACATGCTACTTACGATATCTCGGACATGTGATCTAAATACTGGCCACCGTGGCGCCCCTATATTTTGTTTAGCCATTCGTAGGTCCAAATGGGTGTGTCTCACTTATTAGGTCTATCAGAAAGCTCCTTACTGGCAGGGAATATATCCTTGTTTCTATTGGAGATTTTGACCTGCTTGATTCCATGAGAAATAGTTAATAAACAATTTCGCCTACGTTTCCTTGTCCAATGAAGACTTCACCGAACTCTCTGTTATAAGTGTGACCTTTGCGGCCGATTTTGGCCATCCGACATTCTCGAATCGGACAAGCCATCCCATTTTTGGCATTTCACTTGTGAACCACATGAAAATATAAGTAAAATATATATACTTAATTTTGTTTACGATAATATGGATGTTCACACTTGTCTGATTAACAGCTTATCTGGTTGTGTGGGTTTTAAGTCATTTTACAACAATAAAATAGTACACTTTAAAATAATAAGTTTTAACCTCATACATTGATAACCGGCCTAGTGTGAATACCCACAATAATTTACATTCAATAACTGCACTTTAATGAGTTTATATTATTAATTAAATGTCTAAATATGTATGTATGTATGTATGCATAAAATTTTCACCCCAGTTATCCTTCATGCTCTGGTGCAAAGGCGCCAGGGTTGGCAGCTGATATGCATTTCAAAGATGACGTTATAGCGTTTATTGGACCCGCATGTGCATTCGCATTGGAGCCGGTTGCACGTTTGGCAGCTTATTGGAATTCACCCATTATAACTGGGATGGGTGATCAGGTGAGATAGATTATTTTTATATTTTTTTTTTGTTGTAGTAAATTCCTTTTAGAGCTAGATTTGGATTAAAGCGGCAATCTTATATACATACGTACTTATTTAATTTAATTTTTCGAATACAGTGTCTGAGCTGAAATTTTGAAACCCTTTCAAAACAATTGTAGCTTGCTTAAAAAAAAAACCAGACACAGCACAGAATTGGTGTTAATTTTGAAAAATTTTAAAATCAGACAAAGTTGTCGTCCGCTTCTTATGTGAAACTATTACTAATATTCCAGAAATTCACAAAATAATTTTCCGGAGAATTTCCTTTTAACCAGGAATCGAAAATTACCATTAAATAAGACGATTTTTATTTTTTAGATCATTGCAAGGAATAATTATAATTTTTAAATTTCGATTCTTACTTTTTCCATCAAATTTGATCGTTATTTGTGAATTTTATTTTTTTTCTAACTAAAATAATTGTTCTTTATGATCTTTGTTTATGAAGACTGCGTTCTTATGACCATTGGGTAATGTAGAAATATTAAACGAAAATGTAAACGGTTGATGAATTCATTTCTTAGCTTCATTTTATTCGCATTAAAAAAAATTTAGTAAAGGAAATACGATTTTTATCAAATGAGTTGAGATTTTCGGGGTCTATATAAAAATAATGAACTTTGTGAAAGGAAAATGGGGAAAAATGGTTTGCCGAAAGAAAATAAAAAGATTTAAATCCTGTTTTAACGATTAAATTATTTTGTTTTTTTTCTGCAACAGAATAAACATCGACAGCTGAGTCTAATATCGACCTATCTCAGCAAATTTTTTAAAAACGCCCTATCTCAGAATTTGTTTGAAGATTGATCTAACTGATCAAATGGCTAAAGAACCCCTATCGCAATGTAAATTCCATATATCGGCAGCGCAGATAGTGCATTCTTCAACCAAATTCTGAGTTGGGATGTTTTTCAATCAAATTCTGAGATACGGCGTTCTTCAATAAAATTCAGAAGTAGGGCGTGCTTGAGCCATTTTCTGAGATAGAGCGTTTTCAAATCGGCTGCCGAGATAGGTCGATCTTCCACTATTTTTAAAAATTGATATCGTGCTGACTAGACGATTTTTCCTAAACAAAGTCATGACTTAGCCCGTCTGAGTTTTGTTTTATTTTCCATCACATTAGATAGAGAGTTGACTTCTAACAACATTAATTGACACAAGGTTAGAAGCATTCTGATGAACTTTATACATATGTAATGTTACTCATACGCTCTGTAGAGTGCTCCATGACTGTTTATATTTCGATTGGTGCTACAAAATCTAATAGGGGATTCCCTTAAGCTCGTTAAGTATTAAACCGTGTAAAACTCGTTAGTTTACGGAGCTTTTATGGAAACGGTCCCTGTGTGAAAAGGGATTTTGTGAAATAATTTTTGTTTCGTAGTATTTTCCATAACATCCCGCGATCTTGTCTCTATCACTCTTGGCTAAAATACAATTAAAAATGCCGAAAATTAGCAGAAAACGTAAGTCAATACAGTTGGTCGATGAAATTCATTTATTTTATTAGCTCATTATTTTTTTAATTTATTTTCATTATTTTATCATACATTTTGGTTAAAAATTTCGGCCCCTCGGCAACACTGAAGTTTACGAAGTCGTTTGAGCATCATATTTGCCCCGTAAATTTACGGAGGGCTCGTAAATAGAGCTCCATAAAAATGTGCACAGTTCTTTTACGAGGCACGTAAATTTACGGGCTTTAGGAGGTTTACGAGGCTTTCACAAGTTTAAGGGAAGGCTCCGTAGCTTATATAAAATCGCAGACCTAAGGTCTTTCTCCAGAATGTAACAATCTTATTACCATGACCATTTCTAATTTTCCCAAATGATGAATGTACATATTTTGTGTGGCATCTAAATTCTATATTTAGTTAATTTTTTGTTTTTCATCCAGCCGCCTTCAGATGATGAATTAACGGTAACATCGGGTATTTTGGGAAAAATTCATAAATGGAAAAATGAAAGTACGGTAAGTGTTTTACATTTGTATTATTATAAATGGTGCGTACATAAATTATGTCTAAATGCATGAACATGCACACGGAAATGGTTGGGACGGAATCAAGTGCTTCTTAAATGTATGCAAATGGAATTAATTTAACAAAAATGTGCTAATAAAAGATTAAAGAATAAGACTTAGATAAAGACCAACGCCTAGGTTTAAAGCCTGATCAAAGCAACATCGAAAAAAAATATAGAAAAAAAAGGTTTTTTCTTAACAGCGGTCGTCCCTCGGCAGGCAATGGCAAACCTCCTCTCTTAATATAAAGTAAAAAAATTTTTGGGTGTAATTGTAAAAATTTATTGAATTTTAATAATCATTGTAAGAAGTTTGAAATGTGGATTTATGTGGTGCTGGTTATGTAATGTGTTAGACTTTTATAAAAAAATTATAAACATTAAATAAACAAAGAGAAATAACCAAAACTGGTGTTAATGTCATTTAACTTAATCAACTGACCACAAGTGCATAAGCTGTTTAGGTCAAAAGGAAAATTTTTTTATGCAATCAAATTTCGTAAAATAAAATTTCTGGTACACCCTAATGTACATATGCCTGTTTCTATGTACATGCGTGGTACACAAATAAATCTATAGAAGATTTCATTAATCGCCTTTGATTTTCACACTCCGCTACAACGAATTCCCCGCGGCTATTGGTGGTCAGGCACATGCTGGGGGGTCACTACCATTTGTGGTAATCTAATGGCAATTGCTGTCATTGCCATGGCCAGTGTCAGTCATCAGTAGTCAGCCAACACCAATACAAATCTAATAGCAGTTACCAACTTAGAAGGCCACCTGCTACAGCTATGTTAACATTGACATTTTTTAATTTGTTTTTCAACAACCACCAAGAGATGCAAAAGAAAATGAGAAAAGAAAAGAACCAGGAAAAAACTGTAGCTTGCTGTTTTAATTTTTTTTTCAATGTACATGTATACTTATGTGCTCATTTTAAGCAAGTAGCGGGAAAACGCAAATTTGTATAAGTGTGCGCCTATGATGGAAGAGATGAAAAGAAAAGTACAAAGAAAAGAAACTTGTTTTCGCAGCCGGACCACACGCCGAGTGGCATGAGAGTCGTGCTTGGTCATAACCGCCAGCTTCTACCTGTGGACGCTAACAGCCAACATACTTAAGGTTGTATTTTCTTGTCATTGAAATGACCGAGCGAACGCTTTGGTGTCTGCTGGAATTAACTAATTCTTTTTAGGTAGCAATTCAACTGAGTACTTAAGTATTTTTTAATTAATTAACTTTTTGTCATTAGGACTGCGTACATCAGCTTTACACAAGTCGCAGTTGTAACGAAATGTTCAAGTTTTTTCTTTTATAAGAATTCAACACTTATTTAAACAAATACCTAGACATAGGCGAGTATAAGTTCCAAATGAATGTGCACTGCACTGAGATCATTTGCCTAAAAATCAATTAAGAAGTATTTCATTCTGGTTTATAATACAACGCAAGCGTGGCAGCTGTGTTTACGACTATGCGTTTGGATGGTGAACATTGAACGTATTAATGCAGATTCGCTGATGACTTGAGGCACGATATGTACTTATGCAAAAATTAAATAGAACTAGGAATCACTGCGTACGGTGAGAGGTTAGGTTGGGTTATATGTATTCAAGTGGTTGCCTTCATCTAACTGAGTAGAGCTACTCTAAACGGAAGCCATTTTTTTTTAATTTAATGAATCGCAAGAGCTTATGGATACCTGCAGAGCTCTGTTGAAGTAAGTACGAATAGCCGCTTGAGGTATGCAGTCACGCAGTCATGAGAATCCTTGGAAATGTCATTCCGTTATTTATAAAACACATGCACCTATGGCCAAAATAAGAGAAGTGCGATATTTTGACAAGTGTTGACCAATTTTTCTTCTGTTTATATAATGTTTATTAATTTTTTATTAAAGTATAGCTCATTACCTAACAAAAGCACCTATAACTCAAAATTTCAAACTTTGTGCAAAGATTAAAAAAAAAAACATTTCAACACCTTTTTTTAAATCCTGATTTGCAATTAAATATTAAGAAAAAGATGAGGATACCGATAAAGGTAAATATGAAGAGGAAAAAAGGTTAAGATATTTTAATCGACTTTTTATCGATTTTGTTATCGACATTTTTATCGATGTTGTCATCGATATTTTTATCGATATTTTAATAGATTTTGCTATTGATTGTGTTATCAATGTTTTTTTTCGAATTTTTTATCGAGATTTTATGACATCATTTGATTGAATGCAGAATAGCAGGCGCGCCTAACAACTTATGTATGTGCATGTCCCTTATACCGTCAGATTTGTTTGATTACACTTTGCATCTGCTATTTTTTCATGTTGAATACTTTTAGGTACCATTTATTTGATTTAGAGAATTTTGGCGACAAACATTTTTCTTAGCGGCTATAAAAATCCCACGCAGGTTGCTTTTGAAAAAATTTTATTATATTTTCACACAAATTCAATTCCTCTGCAATTTTCAAGTTAAATTACTTTTTTTATTTAACGGAGGGCCTCTCATTGGTTTCCGTTATTTAACGCGGAGCTAATATGATATAAAACATTTAATTCAAATATTTCAATAGTACAATAAGGAAAAAAGTATGACGTACAATATCGTGCAATTGCTGCATAGGCACATGGAGAAGCTGCGTTTCAAATTGGCAACGCGCATTCAAAAACTAAAAAAGCGCGGTTAAAAGAGTTGATACATAAATATTAATTTTCTTGCACTTTTTGTCAATGTGGCTGTAGTGGCGACATTTGCTTTAAAAATGCCTACTGACATGAAATTTCAATGACCGATTAGATGGAGATGTTACGCCACTTATTATTAAAAAATGAGGGAAATCCTCGAACTGCACGAAAAACAAAGAAACACATTCACGCAGATGTTTCACGAAAAATGTGTAAAAATATGGTACATAAATCCCGGTTAAATAATAAGTCATCATCCCGATTAACAGATGTTTACGGTTAATGGTGACCCGTTTAATCGAGCTTCCAGTACATTTAAATATAATAGCCATAATGTTTTATTTATTTTAAGAAGAACGTGCACTCGGTAATTAGGTACATATTTATGTACATATATACATATGCATATATGTATGTATGTGTGAATATATACTAGGTATACAGAGCTGATATTGATAACAAACATTTGTTGACTTTGTAATGTATCCTTTAAGGGGTTAGTGCTCTTTATCAATCAATAAATAACTAAAGTATGAAACATAGGAAAAAAATTGGAGTATGCAGATGCATTCATACATATATATTTATATGCACGTAGTATATACACGTGTCGGACCCATGGGTGGCAAACGAAAGCAAGAGCGCCCGCGAACAAAATGGAAGAACCAAGTGCAGTAGGATCTGTCTGCACTCGGTATGAACAACTGGTGGAAATTCGCAAAAGAGAGAGTTAACTGGTTTTTAGGACTCGGACAGTGCCAAATAAAAAGAAGATATACCCATAACTAGTNAAGTAGTTGATATAGCATACATAGTACGTATATAAATATATATAGCGCAAAAGTGCTTATGTGGTTTGCAGTTATCGATATGCATAATCTTAATTTTTTTCATTTTGGCCTAAATAACATACATACGTATGTATGTAAATATGTTTATGCAATAAAGGTTGTATTGCCATAGGGTGATAATAGATAACTCGTACCGACTTAAACCTCAAGTTTTGTACAGAGATAGCCACACTGGTATGGTATTTGTACAATAATAGTCTTCTAATAATTTTGAACTACATACATTCATACAAATAAAAAAAAAGAACATTTTTTTTTACTTTTTTACAAGATTTAAAATAAGTTAGATTAGACAAGCAGCCCGACAAGAGTAAATTCGGAGACCATCTGCAATCTCCATAATTAACCAAGTCGGTCGATAAATACGGGGGTTTCAAATATGTGGACTCCTGCGCCACCCAGCAGGCATTCATTTAATAAGTTTCAAGTCTCTAGCTCATCGCGAATTGGGTAAAATTTAACTTGCAAAATTTGATTACGGACACCGATAAAGGGAAATGCTACATAAATAAAAGCTTGTAAAATATATCGCACACGATCTTCAAAAGTGACACAGCTCAAAATTGTATGTTCGTCAGAAAATGCGAAAAACTATTTTGTAGCACACACACATGTTAATCACATGGACAAGGGAGACTCTACCTTAGGTTTTCTCAACAAATTATAACAAAAATTTGCTCCAGCTTTTGCTGAATGGCAAATAAAAGCTCTTGTGTATACTTCTAGTGCGTAATTTCAAAAACGCCAAATTTGAGTTGTGTCACTTTTGAAGATCGTTTGCGATATATATTATTTTAATTTCTCATCTTGTTTAATTGCACGCATATCAAATTTCACATGTATGGGCTGCATTATTATAATTGCATTTTGAAGAGTATTTGCCTCATAATGCTGGATTTCGACTAGGCAATAAATGGAAAAAATGACAAAGTCGGGCAGTAAAAAATAATCGTGTCATTACATTAAAAAAAA
>NW_016176977.1:0-8835 GCF_001687245.7 Rhagoletis zephyria | reverse complement strand
CATACAAAGTGAATTAATTAAGGCGTTATTTGGTTAATATGATTGTATGTAGAAACTATTTGTGCTTAAGCATGGCATATTAAATATCTACTTTCTTTCTTGCTTTGGCTGAAAAATTAGCAATTCTCAACTGCCTTATGTGATGTTACGAACATATGTGAAACACATCTAGAGTTTCTCTGCAAATTGCTATATCGTGGAGAATATATATAGATCTATCTATGTAACTATTTTAGATATGTGTGCCCAAGTGCTTTAGAAGCGAGCTTTTTACATGTCATTGAGTCTAGTTAGCTGCTCAACTGGCTCGCATTCAGTTTCATGTCTGCAGCAATACTTGCAGGCAAAATTTAATCTTTAAAGCTCAGTTAGTCTAGACTTAACTTAAATTAACTTACCGAAAGAAATCTTCGTTGATTACTCAACACGTCAACTTAAGCCAAGAGCGGAAATATTTTGCTTTTGTGTTTTCTCTTTCATCTGTATAATAGTTCGACGCCTAAAATGCAACATCAAAAAAAAAAAAAAATCATGCAAACAAAAATGTTTGCTTCCATTTATTTTTAAGAAACACAAAAACTAGAGTCTGGCAAGCCTAATTCTCTCACCGCTCTCAATTTCGGTAAGGCTGTAACTTAAGAACCTAAAATCTATAGGTTCTTAAGTTTCTCACAGTTTCTAATATAACAGGTTGGCCAAAATACAAAGTTAAGTTAAGTTACGGAAATTAAGTCTAGACTAACTGAGCTTTTAGATATTAGTGAAAATAGGCCACCTAAAAAGTTGCGTGTCCTAATAAAAGGTCTTGATTTTACAACTGTCTAACATGCAAATTTTGATCGCCATAAAGTCGTAACCATAAAAAGTAAGCAATGCTTTTTGGATATCCAGAAACAAGTACAATAAAAAATAAATCAAGTATTTAAACAATTTTAGCGTTGATACATTTATTTAGGCAAAAAGTATCGAAATTACTAACAGTGTTGCCAGAAAAAAAATTTCTTTTGGAGCTAAATCGGTCGAAGGAAAGACCTAAATAATACTAATAGTATCTAAAATGAAGACCTAAGTTTTTTTTTTTGAAGTTGAACATTTGTTGACGTAGGTTGCTCTTTTCCGTAATTTTAAATAAAAAAACGAAATTTATACGTTTAAGTGCTGAACAAATTTTTACAACCAAACTAAGGTACATATATTTAGAGTTCATTGTTACGGCACTTATAGCACTTATATGTACTTATATAAACTATACGATGAACTAAAAATACTTTAGAAACTGTTAAAATTTGCAGATATTTGAATTGAGATGAATTGACCATAAATACTTCTGTTTTATTTGTTTGTATTTGTCTGAAAATTTTATTTCCTTTAGTCCTTAAGGTAAAATAAGTTTGGTAAAAACAAAATCCCTACGCTCAGAAATTTTTTTTTTCCAATTAATTTTTGATTTTTTTAACCTAGATCCAAGAGTTTATAGTAGAGTCTGTATTTTTCCGTGAATACCAATGTATGTTTTTCCACTAGTTTTATAAACGCATGGGTTTTGGCTTCCCTTTTCTACCCAAAAAATAGTACAATACTATATATTATAGTGCGGTTGGTAACCCTAGGTGTAGGGTAACTGTGCCATCATTTTGGATCAAAAACATGCCTTTGCCGAAAAATTTAGCTCGCGAGATTTACTCATGTATCTGTAGGCAGAATCTCCATCTTCCAATAAAAAAGGACTATTTCGTACCATATTCCTGATACTTTTATGTTGCATAATTTTAGGCACACCCATTAGAGGGGTTTTGGAGGCGAAAATTGAGCGGCTCTTTCCTGTAATTCAATTTTGAAGTTCCGATGCGTTAAAGCCTCCGTTTACAGAAGATGGTTAAGGAGATGGTTTAAGAAAAAAACCAAGTAAAAGCTTAGGTCAATAAAATATCGGTAACTATAAAATCATAGCCATATTTTTGCGGCTTTTCACATTTGTTTTTAATTACTCTTTTTGTCATTTAAAAGGGTAAATTATAATAGCTTATAGCTTAGACCATAAAAAAAGATAAAAGCAGGAACCTCGACCGCACTTTTGGTAGTCTCGAAATTGTTTTATAACTTTTTTTTATGTTGGTAATTTAAAAGTGACTAAAGTATACAAGTCAAAAGGTGCTTATAAGTTATAAACTAATCAGTTATCAACAGCTAAGCGGATTTAGTTTATGAATTTCCATACAAAGAGCAATTTGTTTGCCCGCAAGAAATTAAGCTTATTTCAAACTTTTTTTAAGCTTTACACGGAGCATTTTCAAAATTATTACACATCTTGTTAACGCTATACTTTAACGTTAATGTGCCTTTGAACAATTTTCTGCTAAATTAAATTTTTTTTCTTCATATATTTACTCATTCATTACTATTTCTCTTTTCAACCACATACATACATATATAGTCATATACACAGCCACGGCAAATTGTTTGCAACCTCAGACAATCAACCGCAAATGATGCTTATATAACTCTATTAAATGCTCATATTATACACTTATTACTCTTTGTGAATTGACAAGCGACCGGGCAAGTTCACAAAGACGAGCGAGACCGCTAATGGTCAAAGAGAAACAAAAAAGAAAGAAAAAAATGCAGCCACAAAAGAGGAGACGGACGCTACATAACTGATTGTGTGATGGTTTTAATGAACTCAGATGCCGCATTGTTGTATTTATTTTTTAGCTGACTTAACTTTTTTTTTAAATATATTTTTAGAAATTTTTTAATTTGTATTGTATTATTTTGGTACGCAGCTTAGTGGTTTTTTTCTGTTTTTCCACTCAAACAGCATGTGCTGCTGCTGCCATTGTAATATTTTTTTGTTTTCATTTGAATTTTTCTTTTCATTGACTCTTTAGCACAACAATTAACACGTAACTGTTCAGGGTGCAATTCAAAACAACAGCAGGCAAATGACGAATTTAGGGTGCACTTGCAGCAGACAAGTGAGGAGTAGCACACGTTAAAAATTCCGAAATAAAAATTAGGTAATTCGTTTTTATTTTATTTTTTTTAACGTAGAATACGTCTTACGTTTCGATATGTAGGCTATGCTCAAATGTTGTTGTTATAATTTTTAGAGCTTCACGAAAAGCTTATTGCTCGAGTAGGAATGAAGCGATTTCGAAAAAGAAGGTGGCGTTTAAAAGATAACATTCCATACCTATCGACAGATTCACTTTTGCAAGTACCAAATTCAGTTTCAGCCGTAGAAACAACGGTAAATATTGGCTTATTTTGGGCTCAATTTTGAGCCTTTAAAGTGCTCTACAAACTTGTGATTTGCAGATATATATAATCGATCTCAAATTTGTACTTTCTCTGTAGAAATTTTAGGTTTATGTTATGTAGTTTGACTATTACCAATTAAATCTCATGCTTTGTATTGTCCCGCCTTTTCGCAGTAATATGTGTTATTATTTATGGATCCTGATTAACTATATTATTTACTGGTGATCACTTCTTCAATAAATTGCAATACAGAAAACAGTCATCTCAACATTTGAAGCACATTTATATGACTGAGTGTAGCTGAGTGCGCAAAGATGCTTGCCACAATTTGTTGATATCCAGAGAAGGTCAGGGTTCGAATTCCACTGCGGGCTACATGCAAATTTAATATTTTTTTTTTTGTTTTTATATTTATTATTCACTTCACGGATGCCTTTTCAGAAATGACCGCGTATTTTAATATGCGCGTAATTGAATTGAATATTTACCAATATACAGTGCTTTCGTTGACGCGTATAGTACGATCAAAGAACGTGAATCTATAAGAAGAGACAACACGTTATGATTGTAGCGAGTGTGAACATCAGGAGCCGGCCTTCTCTTTTTCCCAAATACGTTTTTAGATTAGATGAAAATTATAACGTGTTGTCTCTTCTTATAGATTTACGTTCTTTGGTAAGATCAATTACGTTTCTATTTTTTCCCTTAGTGTAGGTTTACGTTTTGGGTCGCAGGGTTTCTTACCTAACTGTAGACATCTTCAGAGTCAATATCGGGAAAATACTCGGTTGAAGATGAATCTAATTTGTGTTGACGAATTCTTGCAACCGACGAACGTTGGAGATGTTTCCGCTTTTGACGCCTGCTTCAAAAAAATGTTTTTTTTTTTGCGCAAGACTTTTATTTTGTCCAATTGAGCTCCCCCCTTACCTTGAAGAGATGTGGTGCTTTCATTTGTTTTTTCGAATATGGGCATTCCCATGGTGGCGCACGTGCCAATCGAACGGTTTCAATGTGATACAAAAAAGGAATACCATATGTTTTCTTTAACTTTTTTGGGCCATTGTATAGCACATAATTAGTTCTATATTTAACCGAAAAATGAGATCAATCGAACTGCTTGTTCCTGAAATATAAGCATTTAAAGAGAGTGTCGTTACGTGACAAAAAATGGAAGTTGATTTTTTCTTTTCTTACAAAATCGCAAAACTCTGCGAATTGTGGATTGCTATTTTCATGAAACTTATTTTAATATGATTTGGAGCAATTCTAGTTGTTTTTAGAGTTTTTTGAATCAATGCAAATTGTTTCAATNATGACGTGGCGTCACGTGACAAAATTTCCATAATATTTTGACTTCAGCGCCAATTCAGGGTCAATTTATTGGAAATCTGTGATTTATTATGTTTCAACCACATACGCCAAATTCGAACCAAATCGGACCATAAATACGGTTTTTCGAAATATCTCGACCTTGGCACCACCTAGGAAGACCATTTTACGCAAACATGATTCTACTTACATAGCCAGTATATACTTTAAAAGGCAGACAAATCGGCCTGTAAATACGTTAGATATAAAATTTTTATTTTTTTTTGTCGTGGTGGACCTTCCGCTGGAAACACCCATATGTCAGAAAGTTATGCTAATTTAAGTAGGCAATCGACATTAGTAAATTTTTGAATAAAAGACTGCGCTGTAAATGTGGCCACCAGTGCGTCTTTTACTTCAAACAATCTGGCTAAAAGCTTTCCTCTTGAAAGCCAGCGCACTTTTGTGTTCAGAAAAAGGTGAAAGTGATCCATACCCATTTATTCAGCGGTAAGTTTTAAAAGGCGTGCTTGAAGCGGGCGGCTCTTAACATGGCTACTTATATTCACAGCGTCATCCAATATGGTTATTAAATCTTGTGGCATCTTTCTAGTCGCCAGGGAACACCGATGGATTATACAGTAGCTGGTCGTAGCGTTTTCTGCACCTCGCTTCATCCTAGATACCGCTCCTTTCGTTTTTCCTATCATTGCATCCACACACTTGCTCCATTCCGAACAATTTTTCTGTATAAATTTCTCGGCAGCTTTAAAAATTTCTTCCCCAGTTGTGTAAGTCTCAAGTACTTCGCTCTTCAAAAGTTTGTCTTCTATTTGCATTGCGAAGGTACTCCTAGGGCGTTATTCAACCAAATTCTGAAATAGGGCGTTTTTCAATCAAACTTTGAAGTAGGGCGTTTTTGAAAAATTTTTTGAGACAGGGCGTTTTTGAACTGGCTTCCGAGATAGGTCGATCTTTCACTCAGCCATCGATATACAGTCAGAGCTTTTTCATTTGATTTTATTTATTATCAAAATGGTGATATCAGTAAGAATTATCTCCTGTTTTTTAGTACAAAAAATATAGGTACAAAATACAATAGAGCTTACATTGAATATGAGGCAATAGATAGAACTTACAATGAATATGAGACAATAGAACAAAACCAACAATTAATAATATAATATTCATAATTATTATGATGAAAAAATAAATTTTCATTATTTTTTAATAAAATATAGTTCATTCTATAACACAAACCATGTAAATCAATGCTACACACTTATAATATTCACAAAAATTAAAAGAATAAATTAAACAAAATTTTAAACTTTTTATTGAGAATTTTTCAATAATAATAATATGCTAGTCAAGCCACTACATATTTTTTCGATAATGCATTTCTTCATTTTTGTATACTTTGCATTTTTTTTTTCAAAAAGGTGGCAAGCCTTCTCAAAGTTTTTTGGTTAAATGAATTTATACAAATTTTAAATTTGAATGATATTTTCGAATTATTTATGTGAATTTAAGATAAATGGCAACCCTTTTTAGAATGTTTTCAGTTACAAAAAAAAGTGTATCTTGAAATCTTGTCTCCTTTTTTTGTAACTTGTATTTTAAATCGTTTTCTGACTGTAATTGAAAATTTTCCTTTAGCTATGCAGTATTTGTTTAAATCTCTAATATCTCCGAAATTTTTAGGTTTTTTTCTATATGCAGGAATACGATTTATTCCACAACAAGTAAATACGTATATTTGTAACTTTTAATCGATTTCCATAGCTATTCTACTTTTTCAAATATTTTTCAGTTACATTTACATTTATTTAACGAAAATATTAAAAACTTTCCCATTTCGAAAAATTTCTGATGAAGTGATTTTTTTTTTCACTACTACAAAAACTCAGTTCTTTTTGCATAGTAAGTGAAATCCTTTCTAAAAATTTGCCGAATTTTCTGCTATCTGTGTCGACGATATTCTACCCATGATAAAAAAATAGCAAGGTAGAACTGTTCTCTCAATTTGTCGGCCATGATTTTTTTTGAAGTTTGCCAACATTTTAAAATCATATAAAAGTGAAAATAAAAAATTGAAATTGTTCGAAATTGTTGTTGCTTGAGATTGAAAATGAAAATGTGTGAGTGAGCTTGTGTTTGGAATTGTTTGGAAACGTCAAGAATTTTAAAAGTGACTCTCAGCGGTTCTATCTTACTATATTTTTATCATGATTCTACCAACTTTCTATTTAGAAATGGTTTTTTGTAGGTTCTACTTTTGCTACGTACTTTTTCACATCGTAATTACAACCTCTTCAAATAGTTTTCACCTAAATCGCTATCCTATTTCGTCAACTTGTCGACAACAACATCGAGTTTCATAAATATTTTGAATTTATAATCTCTATTTTGTAACATCGATTTCCTTAATTTAAGCTGCACATACATAGCTTATAAAAAAATAATTGTTCCTCATAAATCTGTAACGGTTGACATTAAAAGACGCTCATTGCACTCAAATACACAAACGTGCACTTAAATACATACCTACTCCACCAGAATATAACGTTGCATAACAATTTTTATGCTCAATGTTTTACAGCTTATGATTGCGTTTTGTCGGCTGGCTGCGTTTGAGTGTAGCACAGTGGAGTATATATGCACGTAGGTATGTATGTAGCCTGCTGCGCAAATAACTTTTCATTTCAAGCAAAACATTCATTAATTATTTTCTCAAATTTATTTTCACACCTAAAAAAAAAATTAAGCCAACAACGGTAGTGCGGTAGTAAAATAACGCAATACACAAATAATGGCAACGAAAGAAAAAAAATGGAGTAAAATAAGTAAGCTTACGCTGTAAAAGCGTAGTTGGGTGTAATGCGAAAGGAGAGCGCGGCGTTGGCCATTGAAATGAATTAGTTGCAGTGAAGTGAAGCGCAATAATAGGAAGACATTTGAAATGCATTTTCTGTACTGTGTGTGTGTGTGGCAGCAACAAACAGCAAAAACAACGTCAATGCGGCTACTGCAGTCGCAACTACTTACGCAATCGTTGTACATATGAAACTGAAAACTTAAGACACGAACCTGCGAGGCGTTTGTGAAGTGGAAATATATACATAAGCAAGCAAGTGCACTAATGTACTTACGTATGTATATGTAAATACTTACATATACGGAGCCATTGCGCCACACAAGTTAAATTTATGGACAGAAAGACAGACAGGCAGCCAGACAGGCACACAAGTGGGCGAGTGGGCGATAATGGCGTAGCGAGTGCAAGTACACTTACGCGACTCCATTTTGTACAGAGCCATGTCATTTGTACTTTCTGCTTACAAATTCAACTACGCTGCTTAAGAAGTGTATGATTAAAAAGATTTTAATGTTAGTTTTTTTTTTGATCTCATTGTACTACTATTTCTTGTATAAGCAGAGCGAATAACAAATTTTTCAACTGCTGGTAGCAGTGCGAATCGCTCAAAGCACTTCGTCAATGAACGAAATACCCGACCCATATTAGTTAGCATAACAGCAATAAAATGCACGCAAAATACTAATTGATTGCTTGTTTGCATACATATTTAATTTTCTTGGTTAATTAAAGCGGTAACGTAATCATAATTATTGTTTCATGTAAGCTTTTATTTAGAGAAATCAATTATATGGCTAATTTTACTTAAAAAAATGTAGTAGAATTTTTGATTATTTTTTTTTTGATTTTATAAAACTTAAATGTTGTACAGTTTTCCACTCACTTTTAACGCTAATTTCTTAATATCTAATTTTGGAGAATAAGGTACAACTTTAAGGGCTTATTGAATATATCCCTTTTATGGGTTCAAGGTCTTTAAAGTATCAAAAAGCAATTATAGGAAATATGTAGTCTGCAAAGCTCGACCTTTCTATGCACAGATACATACATGCATATGTATGTATATGAGTATATGAATCACTCGCCATACAAAACAAACTCGGTTTTGAGACCGGGAAAAATATTTAAAAAAAATACTAAGATTTATGCGAGCCCTTTGTGTGTGTCCTTTTAAAACTTTATCCTGGAATATCCTTGAAAACTTACAATATTTATTTTTGAAACAAATATATTTCGTCCTTCTGACTTTATTAGTTTTGGACAGAGATCGAAAATAAGCTATTTTCGAAATTCCAATTCAAAAAGTCCGCCGGAAAAAATTGGTCTTTTTAACATTTGTATATCGATGGCTGAGTGGAAGATCGACCTATCTCGGCAGCCAG
>NW_016176976.1:7308-8835 GCF_001687245.7 Rhagoletis zephyria | reverse complement strand
TTGGTACACTGTTACTGTTTTTGCATATTCTGCTTTTGTCACTTTCTCATTACTTTCATACTATTTTTGGCTTTCATTTTCTGTACTTCTTTGAGCTATGAAATAGTTGGTCACATTAGTTATATATAATTTTTCGTCAGTTGTGTTTTCAGGCCACTTTTAGCCTCTTTTGAGAATCACGTGTAGTGAATGGGCAAAAAAGACAACCGCAATAAAGCGTTGCGGCAATAGCACTAAAAACAACACTGTAGGTAAAATAAAAATGCCGCCGTTCTGATTTATGGCTGTGTGCAGAATAGGGATGTTAATGTTTTCGCTTTCGGGATGTCGGGATTTTCGGGATGTCGTTATCACAATCCCGGGATCCCGGGATTTAGGTATTCATTACTTTTCAACAACTTAAATCGAAAAATTAAATTTTTAAAATTCAAGGCATTGTAGAATATAATTAAAAGAATTAAAATTTTTTGGATTCCCAGCGACGAATAGGTAATTTTTTAAGCTGATTAAGTTAGAAGGACGAAATTCGAGGTTGTTATCGAGTTTATATAAGTCCTTAACATATAATTTTGTCAAAAAGAAATATTGCGTAATTTCAAGGATACAATTTAAGAAGGATATTTTCGATATTTATCAGTCCCTATCCACCAAAAAATTTAGTCTGTTTAAATTCTACAGAATTTCCCTTTTTAACTTGATACCCATATTTCTTCTCTAAGCACATTTCACAGAATTTTTTAAATCATTTTTGAATTACTGACGTTAAAGCGAAAATCTTAAAACGCAATTTTACTATATTTGGCCTATGGTTTCGCGAATTTATTGATTTCTGCGTGTAAAATTTACTATCGCACGGTGTTATATGTATAATGAGCTAGACATTTATAAAAAATATTAATTATTAAATAAGAAAAAGAAATATAGCCAGTACTGCAGCCAGACTCCAACATTGCTAACTTTGATCGCCAAAAATCTCCAAAAGAATACCAGACGCCCCTAACAACACCCAACATCTAATTACATGCCCGCCACACTGCAGGATTTGGCTGATTACGCATCGCTTGTGTTACTCTTCCATATTGTATACTTTTAGGCCCAGATGCTTTTCATTTAGAGAATTTTAGCGTCGAAAACTTAGCGTAACGATTGTCAGAATTCCACTGCTGGTCATTATTGCCATGAGTGCAAATTACAAATCCCGGAAATCCCGGGATAATTTTCCAAGAATCCCGGGATTTTCGAGACCTAAAAAAGGCCAGGATCCCGGGATCCCGGGACAAACATTCCTAGTGCAGCCACAAGCGGACTTCTTCGACCTGTGAGCTTGATGCTAACCAATTTGATGGCGTTGACTTTTTTATTATTGTTTTCGCGGAGATCATTCACTTCGGAGCCATTCCACAGGCTATTGTTCTTCGCAGACTGGCATGACAGAAGTACTACGTAACAGCTGCTTGGTAAGACTAAACCATTGAATGTGGCCAATAGTTGTGTCTGGCAGTGTATGCACTTTCGGCTGTGCACGTA
>NW_016176976.1:0-6899 GCF_001687245.7 Rhagoletis zephyria | reverse complement strand
CAGTCAGTGAGAGCGACTCTCATCAGTCCGAAGTAGTCAGATTTAGTCAGAAGAATTTTTTCTGGCAAAATCCTGAAAAGTGTCAAACTCAACTGAATTTAAATTAACGGAAATTAAAGAATACGCAAAAAGTGAGAATAATCTAAAAAGTAAAAGAAATGAATTGAAATTGGAAGGAGGCAAAAATAATTGATATAGCAAGTGTTTATTGTGCTTGTGCTTGTGTGAATGTGTTTTGTACATACATTTCTGTTCTTATTTGACGTTAGTTTTGTTGTTGCCATTCTTTGGACTAAAAATTTGGTTTTTTGCGTTCCTTTACTTTTCCGGTTACTCTCTTTTAGTGAGCGCATTTTGCTTACGCTCTGGCATTTTGACACTTTTCAGAATTTAGTCCAAAAAGATAAGGAATGAACCTATAGCTAGAAATTACGGTTCATTTTTTTTTTTTTTAATTTTTTTTTGTGGACGGTGTTTCGAATTTTCTTCCATATACAGTGTTGCCACTTTGTGAGTAATTCCTCCTCAGGAATTTCGGGTGCGCTTGAGTATTTTTTGAGGATTTTTATTTTGAGGAATTTTCTCTCGATATATTTGCAGATAAGAAATGCAAATTTTTGAATAAAAACTTTCCGAAGTTTTATAAAGAGCGACATACACCACACAAGTGGCTTGTCAAACATTCTTATAACCTGCTTTTCCCATTTCGCCATACACCATGCAATTTTAGTTTTCTTCCGGTTCACAATGTAAAAGGGTTTGATTTTCTCCGGATTTTCTCTCTCGCGTCCTCATTCCGTTGCAAATGAGGCGATTTTATCATACACAACGTAAGCGGTTTGATCTAACGTCAACATGGCGACCAGAAAATAAAAAAATTTTGATTTTTGTTCACATTTCCCTCAAACTGCTTGTCAAACCTTCAAACACCCCCATACACAACATATATAAACAGCTTTAATCTAAGGGATACTTCGTTTGGTTTGTCAAGCCGCTTGTGTGTTGTTTTTCGCTCTTAAGCACATCTGCATTTGCTGCTAAATATTCAAAATATTATCGATAATTTTTTCATTCCATCTCGGGAACGAATGGAGAGAACACGCATTGTTCCATCATAAGGATATTCATATTGAATAGAAAATAGTAGTTCACAACTTGTAGGAGGGCCAGCTGCCCCATATCTTCCCCCTTATGATACAGTGAAACCTCTCCTAACGGACACCTCTATTAGACGGACATCTCCCTTGGGCGGACATTTTTTCCTATACCAAGTTTTAAGTATAAATTTCGGAACAAATTACTCTCTCTTAAGCGGACACTCTCTTGGCTGGACGCGGACAGTTATTTTGCATAAAATTGACACAAAAACCTCTATTGAGCGGACGCGAACCTCTTATTAACGGACATTAAGATTTCTTTTCATAATAAATCAAACAAAATCCTCCGTTGAGCCGACGCGAACTCCTCATATTTAGGTGGATTACTTAAATGGAAAAGGGGGACTTCCCGCATAAAATGTGATTTTTATGCACACATTTAGTTTGGAGAATCCAGTTCCAATTCTGATGAATTTATAACAATAGATAATAATAAATACATGGACCAAAAATTTAGATTTCTCATTGGATTTTGCTACTGATAAAAACATGAAAACTATTGATGAAAAAGGTACTGACACTAAAAAAATTAAAAATAAAACTTACGTCAATCGACAATTTTCCAGTTTTTTATGTATTGAATCTATGGTTTTATGTAGTTTATGGACTGAAATGTAATATTTATTTTTATTTTGTTATTACTTAATATTTACTTACGCACATAAATGAAATATGCACTTTTGAAAAAATACATGCACATTTTTTATATTTTTTTTTATTCAAATAACTTTAAAACGGGTTATCGCTTGACTTAGATCAGAATAGATCTTCAGTCGTGTGCATATCCACCTAAATGGGCTACCTGTCCGATTTTGGCTTACAATATATTCGGTAAAGCTATGGGAAAAGGAGATAAAGTTGTATCAAAATATGCCCATTCCGTAACTCGAAATACCATAAAGATTATTTGTATAAACAAAAAGTTTTCAACATAGAACTTGTGTAAAACAAAAAGCAATCGAGTATTTCAATAACACATTTTATAACAAAAATATTTATATGTATTTTTTATAGTCGAATTCTAACAGCGTGAACAAAATATACAACTATCGATAGGCCCATCGATAGTTCTCCATCACTATTGTTAGCTTCCAGCAGGTTCGGTTCAAATGCCATCGGAGGCAACATGTAATTTTTTATTTTTGTTTTTGGTTTTTATTAATTGCGAAAAAGCATCCGTGAAGTGAAGAATAAAAGCGTGTACAAACGAAAAAAATATATCAACAATGCCATTGTTAATATGTTGGAGTAGTTTTGTGCTACCCTGATAAAATACAGAGATGGATTATATGGTGCTGCCCTAAAACATCGCAATGTTAATTGGACCACATTTTTATATGAATTGGCCCTTAGGGAGTACTCTTTACATGCGTGCATGGAGTAGTCGAGATTTTTGCAGGTTTGTTCGCACGCACACTACAAAAATGGTCTACCGAAGCTGCCCACCTCTGTATTAAAGTGACTTTGATCTGCTGGCAAATTTTGAATGTGTAGAATCCCTGCTGCTGTTGTTGCTGCGTTTCTGCTGCCGCTGCATCCACTTTCAATTGATGACTTTGCCTATCCCGTTGCAGTCGCTTATTGCTAAGGTTTGCTTTCAGATATTTTTTTGTGTGTTGTTATTGCTCTTCCGCTGCAAGTAAAGCACATTGAACTCAACAAGTGGTTAGTCGTGACTTGTGTTGTTATGGTATTGTGCTTCTTGGCTTACCGATGACGTATCGTTTGTTTGCTTACCCTTTCGTTCTTTCGCCAATAGGCAGGTAGTAATACCGTGTGGTAGGCTTTTGTTGTTCTTGTGCATAATTTACATGGCAAAGTGAATTGTAAAACGTAATAGTTCTTGGTAATTTGCAATTGTGCTCTTGTGGAAGCTCCTTCCCTATCAATATGAAAATCAATCACTAAGAATTGCGTGCACGCCATCTTAAGACCTATTCATACGTATGACGTACAGGAATTTTAGAAATATTCAACGCACAACTTGTGTGGTAAATTTTGGGACCGATTACGTGTTTCTCAATCCGACTCAACTAGTCAGGATGTTGGAACCTGAAGGGATTGACGTTGTTGGTTATACAATATTTCCAAGATTATTGCAACACTGTCTACGGAACAGCCGCTACGGCTGAGTGTTTGGAGGTGCGTACGGAGGCGGCGTAAAATTGTAGGCTCCGTCATTTTTTTTATAACATTAGGACGCACACCACCAAGCACTTAGCAAAAGTGTAAACGCCAAAATATTATTATTATTAAGTAACTGAATATATAATATGAACACACACATCGACCCCTTTGCGCGAAATTATCATGTGTGGCATTTTTTCCAAATTGAAGTTTTGATGTAAATTTGTTCTACACCCCACAGTGCACCACCTGGTAAAATATTGTAGTTGAGATGCTTACAATTATGGCAATTTACTGTATATTTTACCGTATGTTACAATGCATTTTTTCTTGTGGCCGAGATTATCGTATGTGCCATACGAAAGCATGTTGTACGTAGTAAAAAAAGACCAGAAGTAATAATTTTGAAGAGGGTTGCCAACTATTTAAAAATTTAAATCTTTATATCTATATATATAAAAATGAAATGTTTTCCGTATGACGGCGATGCCTGACCAAACGGCTGAACCGATTTCAATTCTGTAAAAAGTACATTTTTGGACCTTCTGTGTGGAAGGTTTTTCGATTTAAAAAAATTCAAAATTTTTTGTTGTTGTTGCCAAAAAATTGGGAAAGCTGAGATGTCACAATTTCACAATTCCATAGAGTTTTCTATATATTGTATGTCACTAAACTACTAAACGGCTGGACCGGTTGGTTCATATTTGGAAAATATATCAGAACCTTTAAGGGAAATATTTCGATTAAAAATTTAATCGCTAGGTGGCACTGGGGTCAGGATATTCTTCCTATACAGTGGGAAAATGATGGATATCTACACATACATATACATATATGTGTCACAAAAAAGGTTGAAACCGCTTTTTTGAGGGCACCAATATATCTCTTAAAGCAACTATGCTGGGGAACTGAAACTTGGCATGGATGTATAAACTGTAAATACCTTACTTATGGCGAAAACTAGAAGCTTTTGGAAAAAGGGGCGTGGCACCTCCCATACAAACTCAACATCTCATATCGCTTATCTCTGGAAGCGCTTCTGCTAACGTCCTGAAATTTCACACAGCTATATATTTTATCAGTAGCGTACTTATGGCAAAAAGTACCCGATATTGCAAAAGGGGGCGTGGCACCTCTCATACAAACTTAGCTTCTCAAATCGCCTATCTCTGGAACCGCCTTATGCTAACGTCCTAAATATAGATAGGAAAGCATCATTCGACTAAGGGCCGTTTTCTGTAGTAACCTTTAACTTTAACGCTCACTTTATGTTTAAAGGTTGCATTAAAAATAAAGCTATGGCTAAAGTTAAGCATACCTATTATCGGTTTTTGACGTATGTATGTTTGTTGGTTGTAAACCAATATAAAGCCGGTAATGAAGTGCTTTACTTTAGACAAGGTCATACATTTTAATGCAATCTTAAAATATAAAGTGAACTTTAAAGTTACAGGATACTTGAGAAAACGGCCATAAAAACCATTTTCTCCAAGATTTCAAAATCGCATTGAGCAATTGTTATTTTCTAAATTTACCTTGGTCTTAATTTTTGCCTTTATCTTTACGCATCTTTGTTTTTGTTTTTATTTTTACCTTTGCCTTTAACCTTTTCTTTATCTCACCTTTACTTTAATTCTTGTATTGGTGTTTTTCCAAGTGTTATTCTTTAACCTTTTATTAGCAAATTTTTGTTACATTAATACCATATGCATACACACAAGCAGCACTTGTTTCCGCCCCACCCATTTCCGCTGCATCACATCCGTTGCACCATTTCCGTGTGCAATTTCCATTGAATTTGTCAATTTACTCGCAACCAACCAACCGCCGCTAAAAAGTTTAACTTCAAAAGGTTATTCAAATTTAATTCGTTGGCAACTCTGATTTCGAAATTGATCAGTGTTGTGCGATTAACTGTGCGAATAGACGCCAGATCATTAGAAAATTGCAAATACCTAGTCACGGGCACAACGCAATTGCAATGGAAGATACGCTTTCTGCCGACCACAAAACCATCATCAGAACAGATTATGTCTCACCGGAAGTGGGATGAGTATGTTGGTGTAGATAAGTATGTTGAAGCCTCAAAAAAATTTTGAATCAATTTGTTGCATAACTTTTGAGTTAGAGATGTTTTAATTTAAAAAAATTAAAAAAAAAAACAAGCAACATTTTTATGTAATTTTTAAGAGGTGAAAAATTAATTATGTCATAACTTATGAACGCCATATACCGGTTTGAAATTTCATGTGCAATTCACTTCACTCATATCGCACACAATCTTCAAAAGTGACACAACTCAAAATAACACGTTCGTCAGAAAATTCCAAAACTATTTCGTAGCACATGCTTATCATAATTCGATAATTTTGAGGAATAATTAAGGTAATTAAAAAAAAAACAATCATGTACAGAATTTTAATAAAATAACTTCGACACTGGGGGAGCTATTTATAAAATAGTTACACTTTAATCAAATTTTCAAATACCGCTATCTCGCAATCCGAATCTAATCTGGTAAAACGGGGGATGCCTTTGAATTTGTAACGTCCCAATTAAGTGAATTCAACTTTCAAAATCTTTACTAAAATTTACAATTTGCACAGCGTAATTTGAACCCAACTTATTATTTTGTTTTCTATTTAAGTGATATATAGTGAAACCCGCTTAAGTACACCCTGAAATTTAGATTTTCCTAAATTTCTAAACCGCAAAATATCCAAATCAGTTTCTGTGGAAACGGTGAAATACAAACGTAATTTCTTAAAATCGCAAAAGTGGAAATGGAAGCTCGGCTTATAAGCATTATTAGAATTAAACGAAAAAAAAATAAGAGGATATGCGTATCGGATTTCGCAAAAAATATTCCCATATATTTTGGGACACCCTAATGGGCGGACTCAATTTGCGCACCAATTCAGAAATTCAATGTGAAGGTCAAAGTCAGTGGCAGTGGCAATGCTACTGAAATCAAATCTAAAATAAATACACAAATGGAAGTATCCAGCAATTCATGCTTATGCATACATATGTATGTATACGCATTTACATATTGTATTTATGGACATTCATGCTTATATAAATACTATGTGAGAGTAAGTATGGTGCGTCGAAAATAAAAATTAATCAGCCCTATTCTGCATTTCGATTACGTTCCCGCATTCCGCTCCGCAAGAATCGAACTTAGGTACTCTGAGTTACGATCGAATCGAAAGAAGAAGAGGAAGAGAGAAAACATCGTTCGAAATCAGCTGTTTGCCTAGGAATGTGTGAAATTGAAACAAAACAAAGTAATATTTGCCACCAAACTATAGCAGCTTATGAGGTTAAAGTTTATAGATATTTTAAAATAGCATAGCCTTCATATCGTAAGGTAAGACGTATTCTACGTCAAAAAAATTAAATGAATATTCTACTACACAATTTTGATCAGATCAATTCCGGCGTTAATCCGGATCAACGTTGCCGTCTATGTCCCTCCAAAAATCGCGACTACTCCATGCATGCGTGAAAAGAGTACTCCCTAAGGACCCAGGAATAGTCCAAAATAAACCACAATTCATATAAAAAAATATGGTCCAATTAACACTGCGATGTCCTAGGGCAGGACCATAT
>NW_016176975.1:0-8835 GCF_001687245.7 Rhagoletis zephyria | reverse complement strand
CATATCCTTTCTGTTGTCTACTATTTTCCATACTCGCTTGCATTGTTTGTAATTTTCAATGCGCATCATTAACACTTTCTTTTTTGGCTTTCTTTTCCCACCTTTGTTGCCCGGCTTACATTTCGCTGATTTGTGTTGGTTTTTTGGTGATGATGTTGGCCTTTGTTGTTAATGTTATCCTTTGGCTTCATGTGTTGAGTACCCTTTCTTGTCTTGGCTATTCAAATATTGAAATAAACCGCCGCTGTGGCTGTGATTTGACATTTTCCATTTGAAAAATCACTTTTCCACCTCCTTCTGCGGCGAATACTTTCAAGCAATGCAAATAGCCACGAACAATGAGTCGATGTCAGAAACAATGCCTAATGATGTGCCTTTTAGGTTGTACTCAAAATGTGGACGAAAATTATTTCAATGAAGGGAAAAAACCAGTAGCGAGCCAGAATGGGAAATCGTCTTGCTTGAGAAAAATTAAAAAGTCGAAAATTGTGTTCTTACTGTAGCACTACGATACTAATATGGACATATTCCGTCCGTAGCGTTCATTTTGAGGGTCCATAAAATCTGGATACGGAATAGTATTATTTTTACTGCGCTAATTAAGTTGGGGTACTTGTTAAAGGCCATGAATCCCATGATTTGTCCCAAAAGAGTGCGCAAATCCACTGTGCCTAAAAACAGCGGAAATGTAGTCGTGCCTTTGGATGTGGCATCAAGGAACGCTTTATACTGCTGGAGTGTGTCGGGAATTTGTCAATAGTCACAGTGTTTCTGCGATAAAGTATGGCCGACCGAATCGACTCTAGCCAGTGGTTCTGCTTTTTCGTTGGCCTTGACCTCACATCAGTGTAACGGTATTGTGTATGTCGAGCTCGCTAAGGCTGTATATGATCTCGCGCACAATTTTTGAGTTTATCCCTGGCATTTTGAAGGCCGTGATAGCTGATTTTTAGAAGAAAGACTCACCTCCCGTTTGCCCTATTTTTAACGGCCCCAGATAAAACGAACAATAGTGTTTCCACAAAAATTGAACGAGAACTAAATATATTCCATCTCAGAAAATATTCTAGAGTCCATTGGGAACTCGTCCTTAAAGCACTTAATGTGGACCCATCTCAACCGCGAGATTTCTGCACTGGGGATGCCGCATCATGACCATTTTCGGAACATTACCTCCAAGACGCTAATAAGCGCCCTTCCGCCAACCAACCTTGCTCTGCATTCGATATTGCTGTACCTGCATAGTAACATGCACAACTTTTGAACTTCATCGGTTCAGCCACTTACTAAATATCTATATCTCCACGCACTCTCACGAAGTAACTGCCTTCGCGTAGTTAACAAAACATTTATAGCCTCTGAGAGCTGATTATGTGATAGGCTCGTTTTGTAGTTCTATAGCTAAACCCCAAGTATTCATTTTTAGGGCAAAGTTCGGATAATGAATATTATATTGACGGCTTAAATTTTAAGCGTTAGTTCGCGAAATTTCACTGATATAGCTGTTTGTATAAATGAGATGTATAGCAGCTATATCTAATAGGCAACCGATCAGTACACCTTGTTTGATTATTGGGTATACAGCTTCGAATGGACCGATTGATCTGCAGGGCTTTCGAGTAGACACCGGCTTCGGTTCCTCGTTCTATCTTTCAACCATCGGTGTAGATAGACATATGTAGACTCTACTACTTGCAGTCCTGCATCCTATTCTTATCAGGTCGGGAACCTAATGGGTACCTTTGTACTGAAGCCCCAAACCGGCGTAATGTAATCAGTGCTGTCTTCTATGTCAGCTTTAATTCTATTGAGCGCTGGTAAGTCAATCTGGAACCCAAGACCTTGAAGGTGATTCTCTTTGTGCAGTATCAGGAGGTATTTAAAATTCATCGTACAATACCAGCTAATTGAGTTAAAGGTTCCTCAATCCTGCCAGTTCACCAAGTAATGAAAATTAAACTCTATTGAGGTATGGAATGGGCTACTAAAAGCGTAAATAAAATGCGTACCTCTTTTCAAAGGATGTATGCAATATAATAGTTAATCCTTCCCTTCGTAAGTATAGGTACAGTTATCGAAAGTTAATCACATGATGGCATACATATTTAGTACATCTGCACTAACCCCTAGGAAACTCTTTCCAATCAAACGAAAACAGAAAGAGATAGAATGACAAAGAAGATCAATAAAAACGACGAAAAAAGAAAACAAAAAGTCATGGTGAGTGCAATACAAATCCAAAACCAAAAAAAAGCAAAGAAAGGAAACCGATCTGACCTGGCAGATGTTTTCAACTTGACCGCATCTAATGGCCTGTGCCACTGAATTGTAGGGGTTTTCAACTTTACATGCGCAGACACATACGCAGGATAAAACAAAAAGCAACAACAAATAAGCCTACGAAAACGTGTGTTTATAAAGAAAGTAGCCAAAGCAACAAAAATAAGAACAACAGCATTATAAGCTGAATGAAAGAATCAAACGTAAATCAGCAGACGAAAGGCGATATTTGGCAAAATAAACAAAAACAAGCGGGGTTCGAGGGGAGATGAGGACGCAAAAGCGGAGAATTGCAGCGGCATTAGTGCTGCAGATTGTGGTTGTGCTGGTGGTGGTGATGGTGATGGTGGTGGTGGCCACAGCCACACGAGCCCCGCGGTCAGCGATTGCTATCTAACAGCTGAGTATTGAGCTGGGATTCAATGACCACTTAAGCGTCTGAGCGCAAAAGGGAAGGATATGAGTAGCAATTGGCAACATTTTGCTTTGAGAATTGAAATGCGTTAGGAGCAACAACTTTGAACTTTGTCGAAGACGTAAGCTGCAATTGCTAGTTAATACTACGAGTTGACTACGGAAGCTTTTTTTAATATTTATCATTTGAAAGTTTTTTTTTGTTTTTAATATTTAAGTGTTTTGTTGTTTTAGTTTCAGAGTTGTTTTTTTTACATTTTTTCCTGGCGACCCTCTTACTAAGATTTTAGTGCAGCTCCATTAAAAATGCATCCCCTAGCTATGTAAGGATATAAATAAAATTTTTTTTATTTTTTTTTTGTTGATATTTTGGTTTTATTTTATTTTTTACCTCTCTGCAAGTTGACGAGCACGTAACTCGTAAATACACCTGCCACGCGCCGTTGCGCCAGCAGCGTGCCAACAATAACTATATACGTATGTATGTATGTATGTAAATGGGTACGCGCACTGTTGCTTGGCCGCTGGCTTGCACGAGCACCAACAACCAACAACCAACGACCAACAACCAAACAATCAACACTACTCTTATTTTATTTAGTACATGCAAGCGCGTTTGTGTTCGCTTACTTACAAGTTTGTATGAAGGTAACTTAAGGGTCCGCAGTTAATTAAAATATTAACAAAAATCTACCACCAAAATAAAATTCTGTGCACTGCAACTACGTGTGTACCTACATACTTACATCGACAGTGCCCAGGACCTGTTCTGATTAATCAAAATGCAGCGTGCCTTTGGAAAATTACTAATTTTTCATTTGTTTTCGCTTTATTTTATTTATCCGACTTTTAAAAATTGTAGGTCAGCGTAGCAATGCGCACTCGTTTACAAATTTTGTCATTCCGAATTTTAATTTTAAACTTATTTATGCGCTAACCTACCCTTTTAAAATAAATATGTATGTATGTATACCAGACTTTTACCCTAGCACATTGAAATTAATTTGTACTTGCCCTGTTGCGTGCATGCAGCTTAACTAGTTGCAGTGGTGCTAGGGTGAACCTTTAATTTTCGATAATTACTATAGCAATTTGATTTGAATATTTTGTCCTGCATAATTGGTTTTCCGGGCGCTATGCTGACACACGCTTGCCATTGAATCGTGGAAAGGATAAGCGTAAGGTTTGGTTGCACGTGTGACACACACGCCCGGAACTATGCTTCATGCTTGCTAGCATACATAATTACTTGTCACAGGTCCTTTTAGTAAATGAATTTTGAAATATTGAAAGTAGGTATAGAACCTAGCTGCATTGAGAATAGTTATTCATTGCGAAGTATGTATGTATGAATGTGGGAAGGAAACAGTGCCATGATACTAACTATTAGGCAAAGTCCCTTTGCATGTGTCTCTCTCTACTTCTAGATATCAGAAAGTACTAAGGACTAAGTATGACTATTTTATTACAATGCATAACTTTTTAATCTTATCCTCCGTAGTCGATTAAAAGTGCATACTATTACTCATAAGGACCCAGAATCTTCCTATAAACAAACGTTTGAATAGTACAAAAACTTACACGTATACAAAAATGTATGAAGTATACAGTAAAATTCTCACAATGCTCTGTTAAGAAATTCATAGAAACTGTACCACACACCACCACGTTAAGCTACCTGTAAAATATGGAGTATTTACCCAGTCTGTTCTGGTAGGGTGGTAATCCATATAGACCTTTTTTATTTTAAGTAAAACACTTAACACCGAACTCGATGACGGAATTTTTATAATTACACGAAAGAGCAATCTATGGCATTTACTTTTTAAAAATAATTTCATTCAAATGTTGGTCGCAGACAGAACATAACCGTGAATGGTGAGCGCTACCGCGGCATCAGAATGGACTTTTTGTTGCCTGAAATCGAAGCCTAATTGAAAAGCATAATTGAAAATAGGAACTTCCATATTGAGCCCCTAAAGGGTAGTCGCGGTTAATATTTGAATTAAATTATTTTTGAAAACTAAATACCAGTGATTGTTCCTTGGGGTTATAATAAAGATTCCGACATTCAGTTCTGTTTTTAGTATTTTATTTACAATTCAAGAAAACGTCTGGATGGATGTCCTTATACAAATTGGACCAAGTGAGTGAATCTTCTTCTATCCAAAATTGTGAAAAAGATATTAGTGTTGTTACCCTCAACACCAAAGCCCTGAGCCAGCTTCTAATAACAGTTAGTAGCAAAAGAGGGAAATATGGGAACACACACACAACACCTATCAATAATATCTATCTGTCTAGAGCGGAAGTAAAGAACAAATCTTACCAATACTAACGCTATATTGCGATCGGTAGACTATAGAAAAGCCGAGCCCTCTCTCAACGAACAAATATCAGGTCATCGCAAAATTTTATCATGTCCGTGCTTTTTAGTTGGCGCTATATGGTACTTCAGGTGTTTGGGACTGGAACCTAAGCTACACTAGAAGCTAAACGTTGAGACAACTATCACATGATCAATCCTTACCTACGCACCCTACCATAGTGGTCAGCCTTAAGCAAGCAATGCATACAATATCAGAAGATTAATGCTGGTATGCATTAAGTCAGTCTCATATCAAGTCACTAAATTTCAGACTATGAAGTAGTGACTATCTTTTGAACTTGAAACAATTTGGGTATTCAGTAAGAGAAAGTCACCAAAAGTTCAGCAAAAATGTGTGCTGAAAACAAGAAGAGACAGTCAAATGATAGAATATTTGTATGCCATTTTGTTCGCAGTTCTCCAACAGTCACAATGGCCGAGTGAGCAAAGCATTAGCGTGCCGTTCGAGAGTTTCGAATTCTCGGGCAGCGAAATTATTATTTTTTCTCTTTTTTAAATTAATTTATTTTTCTTTTCTCTAAATTATTATTTTCCTTAAGCTCAATAAAAATTGTTGAGTATAATTGTTATAAGGCCATAAATAACAAAAATAAATAAATTATTATTTTTTATTTTTTTAGGTATTTAGGTTTATTTTCTAATGAAGTTGTCGTTAAACAAATATTTTTTCGTTTCATTTTCGCGATTTTTAGAGCAAAATAGAAAGCGATTATCTTTTATTCTATATTTTTATTTTTTTAAAACTGTCCTGAGTCAGCTAACAAACTAGTCACCCTTTTTTCGAATAGAGACGTGAGACAGCTTACTGAATAGCAAATAATCTCAAAATAGAGGTTCACCTCAAAACGTAAATAAATTCGCACACTACTGGTACCAAGTCCAGATTTTGGCTAAAATGTGCAGATGCGGTTCACATTCAAAAGAGAATGAGGGATATTTTTTTGGAAAATTTTTGGGTGTGCAGTTTTTATTCCATTAAATTCTATTGGGTTAAGCAAATTTCTAGACGCTAGAAAATCCCATTGATTTTTAGTATTTCTTTTTTTGCTAGAAATTTTGAGCATTGTCGAGAATACTTTATAGTATGGAAGAAAATGCACAACACCGTCAGTCAAACAAAAATATTAAAAATTAACGCGAGTTTCTAGCGTCTTGAAATTTGCGCTTTAACCTACTAAACTTCGATGGGCTATAAAACTGCATACCTAAAATTTTTCAAAAGTATTCTGAATAAAAAGTTAGAAATTTTTGGGGGATTTTGGTGAAATTTGTTGAATTTTTATAATTTTTGTACAATGTTTGAAATGTTGATTTATATGGTGTGTTATATAATGCGCTAAACTTTTATAAAAAAATATCAATCATTAAATTAAATAAACAAAAGAATTAAAGCCAAAACTGGTCAAAATAATAAGTTTCTATTATTTCTTTTACCACTCAGTATATGTGTACGCTCAGTTATCAAGGTTGAACGGTGAAAAGAGAAATAAAAAATATTTTTCGCATAAGACTGTAATTGTGTTTTGCATGCCATAAAAGTCATAGTTGAGTCAAATACTTGCGCTAAGGTTTAAATGTATGTCCTATAAAGGACCATACAAAATTTACGTACATTTCAGAATATACGAGGTAAGCGAATACTAAGGAGCCCAACCATATGCCCATCCACGTTGAACACCCAATAAGCACTGAATTTGCAAAATCACATTAGTAGCTCAGAATCAGAGTAAAATCCTCAAAGCCAGCGCTATCGCTTGAGAGAGTAGTAAAGATTATAAAAGAGCAACTACCCAACGAAGAGTGGCTTTAAAAGGTGTGCTCCATGTGCAACTGCAATTAAAAACCAGATTGGGAACAGTTTTCTTTTTGTTTTCATAAGCGATGTATGCGATATGAAAAAACGAGTTCACGGTCAGCCTCAAACCGCACGCACTCACTCATACACACGCGCGTGAATAGAACAAGGCCACTGCCAAAGCCATATCAACTTTACCTGGGCGACTGATAAGCTACGCGCTGTATGCATGTGTGAGTGGGTGTAAGAGTGGCTGGCCGAGCGCTCATGAAGTGATCTTCACACGACGAGGGATCGGCGAAGGTGAACGCGAGAGACACAGAGAGCATTGCACGCAATTTTTATCACTTAAATGGGGAAAAAAGAGCATGGTTCGAAAGAAAAATTGTTGAAAAATTCGTACAGATAGCTCTGACAGAGTGTTTGCTAGTACAGTTAATGTAAGGCTGCGCGCTATGGAGCTCCCTGTCGTCGTTGCGCTGGGATATGCGCGTTGTTATGGTTTCATTTTTACCTGTTTATCCCACTGATCAAAGTGCGCTAAATGCTTGCATTTATGCTCAATATACGCGCCATGTTTCTCTCAGCACTCTCTGCGCTCACGCTCAGCTAGTGGCTTGTTGAAGTTTTATACCTTAGCGACACGGCGCAGGAGTTGCTGTTGAACGCAGTACAAAATGCAAAGGTTTAGGACGAAGGGATTCATTCTTGTGCAAGGTGTCGTAGGATCAAGTTCAATTGAATTTTAGAAATCGCAATATATTGCAAAAGTAGTTAAAACTTAAATTAGAGCTAAAAATTTTGTCTCTGATATATTCGCGCAACAAAGAAAGTAAAACAAAAAAATACTCATACTGCATTTCGCTTGGCAAGCAGTTGAGAAGACAGTTTCTGATGGTGAACATGTCTAGCGCGGTGTTTACAAGCAATCCAAAAAATAGTACACCGCTGCAATACTACAGCAAAGATAACAATAGCAGCAACACAGAGCCGTCTCATCGTCAACTCAGCGCCGCAGTGAAAATGTTCAAATATCAAAATATCGCGCCAGCGCCCACGCCAATGCCTGCGGGGTGCGCAGGCGCTGAGATTAAGACGCGCAAATATACGCCGCGCGCGCCCAGCGCCGGCGGTGGACCCTTTAGCGTCGATCAAACACAATCGGTGCAGCGGCGCAATGCACGCGAGCGTAATCGCGTTAAGCAGGTGAACAATAGCTTTGCGCGCCTGCGTCAACACATCCCACAAACAATCATCACCGATCTGCTGAAGGGCGGCGGTCGTGGGCCGCATAAGAAGATAAGCAAAGTGGATACGCTACGCATTGCGGTGGAGTACATTCGCCGTCTGCAAGATTTGGTGGATGACTTGAATGCGGGTAGCGGCGCCACACAAAAGGTGAACAGCTCACGCGCCAGCGGCAGTGGACTATTGGCAATCGCTACAGACAACAACACAACCACGAGTAATAGTTCATTCTCTAGCAACAGCACTAGCAGCACCAGCAGCATTCTCAGCTTACTTGCGGCTGATTCGCCTGCGCGCAATTCAACAAATGGCAGCGGACTTGCTGCGGCTGAACAGTTGTACTATGCCAGTGCTGCTAATAGCGCTTTGCAATCTTTCCAACAGCAGCAACAGCAGCAGCAGCAGCAGCAGCAGCAGCAGCAACCTCAGCAACAGTTTACCTCCGCGCTACTCACCGCCGAAGCTTTGCAAGCATATTCACCGCAGACAACACAAACGAGGACGCAACTAGATGCTGGTTGTCCGTCGCCTACCTCGTCCTTCAACTCAAGCATGTCCTTTGATTCGGGCACCTTTGTGCACTCGCCTGCGCCACAGCAACAGCTATCGCCGCTGCAACAAGCGGGAGTGGATGCGCAGCGCGGCAGCGGTAATAACAATGCGAGCGCGCAGATTGATGCAAATTTGCAATTGAAATTCGAGCCATATG
>NW_016176974.1:0-8836 GCF_001687245.7 Rhagoletis zephyria | reverse complement strand
GAGTGAGGAGCCAGTCGTTTTTCAAGTGGCAGCCGATTGTTGTGCACTTTCAGCCGCATTTGAGGTGACCTCAAGTGGCCCATTCAGATTGCAATGAACCCGACTTTTTGAATGCCAATGAAATGTAAATACTTTGTTGGTACATTGTTGAGAGCTTTATAAATATCGACTTACGTATGTACAAACAAATATTTATGGGTTTCAATGGATAATGAAATTAACTTTTTATTTGCATAGCTATGAGAAAAGTTATTTGCATTTTCTACGAGCAAAGTTAGTAGTGAAAAAAAAAAAAATATTACTAATGAATGCTATACGACGACGAATTGTTGACCATTGTATGCCTTTGGAAATAATACTCATTTGATTATTGAATTTAAGTCAGCTATAGGAATTGTAACTAGTGAAGCCGTATGGCGTTAGAACCCCCAACATCTTTGATCAAGAAATTGCACAACGAATATGGAAAGATCTAATGGGTGCATTTACTTTTCAACTAAAGCTTTCTTAGAAATTTTTGGTTTAACACCAATAATGAAATATTTCACGGCACTTGTGTTTAATTTACTTCTTTTGGTGGAAACCCGCTTAACCCTTTCACTACCGTACTATAAGCAGCATGCTTACGCAATTTTAGGTATTTTTTTCGGGTAGATATAATATTCAATAAGACAAAAAAAATAAAAAATATAAAAAATCGAATGTCCTTCAAAAGGAAAATATATCCTGGGATTATATGTCCCATTGGACTGTTTACATAACATTAATTGGGAACAAATATCACATTGGTAATATTTATTTGAAAATAATGAAAGATAATTTTGACTTCTAAGTCTGATATTTGGATATTTAATTTATAAAATTTACCAAAGCATTCAATTATACTGTAAAGCACTCGGCTGGATATTGCACCAAACCAACTGTTTTTTGAGAGACTGAGCCATAGGAAAAAAAGTAATTTCTCCGTTTTTCGAAGTTAGTCGCCGAAATCGAGATATGGGCCTTCGAAGTTCGAAATTGGCCCTTTGGTAAAAAACTATTTTTAATTATTGCATGTAAAAAGCAAAAAAAGTTAAAGTACAGACGTGGTCCGCCTTTTGCTTTTATTTATATGGAATATAAATTTTTTTGTGAAAACTTATTGTACAGTTGCTAAAGGCTATTTAACCCTATTTCTTGTGATATGCATATTTCTAAACTTTGTGTATAAAAATTTGAGAAAAACACATTTAAATGAAAAAAAACCTTTTTTTGTTAAAAAAAATATAAAAGATTTAGGAAAAAATTGGCATCGTTGCTATGGCGATGAAACCCCCTTTCGTCTGATATGCATATTTGAGAAATAATAAAAATTTCCAAACCCACATACGTTTTAATGCAACTCTTTCAAATGCTCCGCATTGTAACTTAAACTTGAATACATATATACTTGTATGTAAGTGTATCCATGAAATTTTGCAGAATAATAATACTCTAGCAGCTGCACAAAAGAAAACGTAAAATGTGTAAATATCCTAAACCTGAGTGCATGGAAAATATTTTAAAATACTGAATTTTACATATTTAGTAGTTGAGGTGAAAAATAAAGCAAATAAACCAGAGAGAAAAACTCTATCGAAAAAGTAGGTATTACAAATGGTAAAATGTTGCAAGAAGCCAGTAACAAGCTGGAAGCCAATTTACCTATGCAAACATTTGCTTTTGCTAAACTTGTACCAACCAACCAACACAACACACCACAGCACACCACCGCACAAAGAGATCAGCAGCCAACGACAACGACCACCACCGGCCAGCACTGCCAGCCAGCCAAGAATCAGTCAAGTGGATAGCTAAGTGTCTTCCAGGCTTTCTTACTCCCATTACCCTACCACTGTCTTACGTTACTTGGAATCCATTTTTATTTNTTATTCACCAAGATGATGAATTCGTTTCCAGAGAGCTCTAAATACAAAAGGAAGTCGCGTGAGTTTAACGAAGGTACCTGACAAGGATGCCTCAACCCACGGTGCACGGAAGCAAGCACGGATCAAGGCAATGCGTTGATGAGCGTTCCGAATTTAAGCATTGCAGTACCAGTTGCCAGTATGGAGACACCAAACTAACAACGTTGTTCGGTACCAAAGCCTAACTAAAGTCTCTAGCGTAATATGGTTCCGGCGCTTGGTAGCGACTCAAATCTATATCGCGCCCACATAACGCAACCTTATCCGCATTTGGGTATTAAACCAAGGCCACCATGATACTTTCCGTAGGGCCTACCACAATGAGCAGGTTGGAGCAAACTTTAAGGGCTCCTGCTTACGTGTGGTACTAGAATTAATTCTCTGGTTTGATTTCGAAGCCGAGGCTACTACCAGTCGAGCTTCCGATCAGCTCCCGGACTGGCGGTCGGTGACTAGGTTTCACGGGGTTGTTAGGCCCGTCATTCTACTTAGCCTTTTTGTGACTATGTGTCCATGTATAAGATCCATGGTGACCTAGTATAAGAATCATCCGATATTCCTAGAGTGTCAAGCCGTTTAATATTGTTGCTGTACTCTTACACAACCTAGTAGCCACTTTCATGTTATTGACATCATTGCTGAGATATTTGTACGAGCCAAGTTTTGTGGTAAAATTGTCCCTTATATCCCTGCTGTACTATATGGTATTCGGAGTAATCCTATTTTGTTAGGTTTTTAATGTCCCAGTTATTCAGGACTACTCTGAACCAATATGGGACTGATTTCTTCTTCTCAGTAAATTACTTACATAATAAAAAAAAAAATCGGCTGTCCGAGATCTTGACCTCGCATATGTGGAAGAAAGCGCCTGGGCAGCGGGAGAAAAAAGCTTTTCATCACGAAAGTTGGTAAGTGAACTTGTTTTGGCAAGACTTTCATGACGAAATGAAGAAAATCTTTCAAACTATCTTGCCTAATATCTATCAATTGTTCAACAAAATAATCTCAATTATCTTAGCCAGAATTGGCCTGTTATCCACAGTCATGGAACTTCTAACAGGCCCAGTATTCTTCGAAAGACACATGAGGAGCTGGGCGCTCCCAGTAACTACTTTCGCAGAAGCTACAGAAATTAAGAAGAAGAATCAGAAAAATTGCGGCACCTGTAATGCAAATGCGCGGCACTCTGTAGAAGAAGGAGAAAGTTCTTGTGCACAGAATTTTTTGAAAGTTTAACCGACATAGCTAAAGTAGGAATACGGCAACTATTAGGCTAGGCAGACTCTACACGATGGCTCGAGGAAAAGGAATTTCACAAGACACTCGGTATCACAACTGGTTCATAAATACGGGCCTAGTTTTGCTAGTGGGGCAAATTTCAGCTACTCCAACCCAACTGGAATAAATACGCCATGGACTTCTATAACGGTCCCTCGTTCTGGGCACAATCGCAACCTTTAACCACGCTTGATTTCCGAGGTGGTTTCTGCAACAGTTGTACTTTCGGCCAGGTATTTATTAGTTTCAGCCAATATTCCGTCATACAAACTAGCAATGCTTGTCGGCTTCGAGGCGCTGTAGCTCTAATTTAGACGGAACTGATAAATGTAGTTATAATTTCATGCGCATCTGCTCCGGCTTTGCAAGGATTAGCTTTGCTGCTTTCGTGATTGGTTTCAATGTTCGAATTTTTTCCACTCTTGTATAGAAATGATAGAAATGATAGAAACTTTCGACTGTTACGAAATACTTTTTTCAGATCTCTGAAAGTTAAGCTTAAAAACCAATTAGTAGTCATACAATTGGTTAAGCAAACATACATACCATTTTATCCTCTTAAGGAGAAAGTACGAAAAATGTAACAAATGTAAAATTGTTACACACTAAGGTATTACGACGTTATAAAATAAAGCTAACTAAAATGTTTGCACAAATAAGCTGCGATAAGACAAAGGCATTTATTAAGTACTTTGGACAACAGCCAAGAAGACTGCAAAAATAATTGGTAGAAAACGAGTAGTTATGTCTGAAAAGTGCTAAAATAGCCGGAGGTATGTGCAGTAGAGCTGTACGAATATTATTCTTATATATATATGTATATATGTATAGATACTTTTTTGTTCATATTTGAATCTAGTAGAATAGTGAACTGTCTCTTGACATATAGCTCATTTATCCAGGAGCAAACTAGACAAGGTCAGTGGTCTTACCACTCGGTATTGGAGAGAGATAGTTGCGCCCCTAACCCACAACCCCTCGCTGGTCAATAAACTACTAGTTTTTACTTTTGATTTGTTTTGATTTTATCCTTCTGATTTATTTCATATTTTATTCCAGACTAATGACAAAATACCTCAGTTTCCGCTTACTGTACTATTACAGCGTTTTTCAAGCAGACCTAAACGCCATAATGGAGATCGCTCGCCAGCTCATAACCTCCGCCAATCCAGCGCGACGATTATAAAATCTTTAAAATCTAACGGAACAAGGTCTAAAGTAGCCATAAAATTAAGAAACTGCTGTCAAAGGAGAAATTTTGTGAGCTTCAGTGCCCTCTTTGGCAAGCCTGTAGGTCTCCTCGTCAATACCCGTGACGCCAGTGTGCAGCAAATCCAGAGCCGGTCTGAACTTCGCCACACTTTTAGAGATAGTGCTGTACGCCCACATGACTGCCGCCCCAAGCCTTTCTCCATATTCGATCCATCGGGTATAGACATTCACCGAGCCAGCACTCCTCATGTCGTCAGCCAACCTTAGACCACTATAGGGGCTTCGAAGTTCGTTCCAAAGTGCAGATCCGCGATCACATAGTCGATCCGCCCGAGTAAAGTTGTCGACCCCAAAGGTTAGAAATTTTTGTGACAAAATTCTATATTGTAGCGATAAAAATATCAGAAACATCAAATGATCGCGAACGCCCATCTCTAGTGTGCAACTGTATAACTTGCCGGGCTGTTTAGAGAGATTTTCTATGTAACTACTTCGATAAAAAGGATTAAATTGGCAGGCGAAAGCGAATGAAAACGTTAAACAAAAAGCAATATACTACATACAACTTGTACATCCGTAGATACACATACATATGTATATGTATGTATAGCATGTATGTAAGTAGATGGGTGAGTGCCTGACACGTGAAAAAGAAATGTCGCCATTACCAGCACTCAATGTGTAACGGACATGTAGAACGGACCGTAAGAGGTAATAATTCACTATCACTAACACTATTGTTGCTAAAATGTGAGACAGATGTACAAATGGTTATTGCTCTACTTGCTGTTGTAGCATCACTTCCACGTTCCGAAAAAAAAAAAAATTTACTACTTTCTACAAAGTAGTATTCGTACTTGCTATGCAGCGCAAATTCCATTTCATTTCTGTTTGTCCTTTCTCGCCAGATTAACTGCAACAGTCGTAGCCAAGATACAAGAAGAAAAACAAAAAACAAAAACTATATAGAAGCATCACTAATGACAACAACACCAAGAACCAGCGTTGTGCTACGAGTATCAGAGTATCTTTACCACTTTCTTTACCTTCGCAGCTCCCTGCGTCTGCGCTGCTCAGCGCAATCATCTTTTTGAGTGCGTGCTTCAATCTGTTGAACTCGAAACCCTGCATTGGCGTCAAGTATACTACTCATACATACATACATACATATACTATGTACTTGTACTACGTACAAGTGTACCCATACAAAGTCTTTGGCTGTTGTCCAGTTGACTCGTATCGACTTGGACTTAGCAGCAGCTTATTTTAGGACAATTGCTGTTTGTCATGCGTTCGAGCGTTCGAGCGTTCGCTGTTTGCATTTTCATTTGTGCGCTTTGCAGAGTAGTGTTTTCCTTTTGTTTTTTGCTAAGTTGCTTTTTCTCACACGCAGTGTGCGGTGCGACTGTCGCATTAAAAGCAATTAACCTAGAAATGCCATGTCCTGTGTAAGGATAACACGTAACTTGCATGTAGGCCATTCTGCAGCAATGCGTTGTAAGGAAGCAAAAAAAAAACAAAAGAAAAAAGGGACGGAGAAGATGGTGATTGTGAAGGAGGGTCAAGGTGTCGTATGTTGCGGCACAAAAATGGGACTTAACACCAAATGGTCAGTTTGTGCGATATATGCACTTACATAGGTGCGTGCGTGTACATATAAACAACAAATGTTCAAAGTAGTATTGAAAGGATTAGTCACGCACACGTAAGTACTTACTTACATATGTATCTATGAGTGTGTGTGTGTGCGTTAACTCAAAGAAGTTTGCATTCATCGCTTTAGATCTTTTCATTGCAGGTTTAATTGGAGCAGTTTGGAAAGATTTAGGAAACGATTGAGACTTAAAATGAATCGGAGAAGATGGGCTTTAAGTGAACTAGAAAATCAGATATACTTCAATGTTTTTTGTATAGATTAATTGAAAATGTTGCAAACGTTTTTCTTATTTGGCACTACAACGGCCTTTCGGTTTGGGTCGACAACAAAAAACTGCGCCAATTCTCTCTCTCTTTTCGCAGTTAGTGATTGCCAGCGGAAATAGCTGCCATCTAGGAAGCGGCAGACTCACTGCTGGGGAGTGTGACTTTAGTTAGGCAGGTTAGCATATGGTTAGGTTAGGTTATCTTGGCTGTCCCCATCCAGCACATGAGAAGGACACACTTAGGCCACTGGGGGTCCATTGTGACGCCATAAAGGTTAGCATATCCTCTGATAGCCAGGCTTTTACCAGGGTCCTATGACGGTGCGCTCGAAGTCGGTAAGGGAACCTCTCCATCAACCGCGTCGGAGAAGTTTCTAATCAGGCTCACTTGGGTGCCGGACCATAGTTGGTTGGCTGGCTAGTTGGTTGCAGTGTTTCCCAATCGCTGTCTATGACACAATCAGCACGTTTTTGCTATGCACATCCAATGTTTCTCTGTCGAACCATTTTGATACTCTAACAAATCTGCCGATTTCGCTTATGATAGTTTCTGAAAGGTCGGTTAGTTGTATTACCAGATGTTTGCTTAATATTTTATGTCTAATATTCAAAGGCCTGCACATTCACAATGGAAATGCTGGACACTTTCTTCGCTAACTTCTAGTTGACAGCTGCGGCAAAACCTAAAGGGGTGGTGATGGCTGCTAAAATTCTGAACACCCCTGATCTTGATACGCGCTCAGCAGGTCCAAGTTCTTTGTCCTGTTGTAGTCATACCACAGGTTTATCTATATCTTAGAGGTCTGTGTATCTGAACACCTGCGTCTAGCCAGTTCAAGGAAATGCAAAGTAATATCTCTTTGGACTTTTCCAAGGATTCATCCAAACCAGCTCGTGGCTTCGCCATCCCATCAGTCTTCTCAGACAAGTGCGACGGTGGTTGACTGAGACACCGAGCTCAGTATCATTTTGTATTCCCCAACTAGATTAGATTTGGTAGCCGGTGATGGTACTGATGCTTTACTCTTTACCGGACTCTGTTGCCTAGGATTTTACAGGCTTCTAGAATACTTAGAACTTACGCTTGGAAGTTGCTTGTATCCTTATCCAATCGTAGGGCCAGAGCTACACACCGAGTTCCTCGGAGTAGACTCCCGATCCCACACCGTAATCCATCTTGGATCCGTCGGTTTATAGAAAGATATTTTCTCGGTCGGTCAATCGGTCTCTTTTCCAGTCTCTTCTGAATGCGCATAATACTTGAAATTGTAAACTATCCTCCTATTAAGTTATATTTCATTTATGAGCCACCCTTGTCTGAAGTATCTAGTCCCCCAAAGGCCTGACTCTCTGATAGCCGATTTCATAGCACCTTTCTTGCAGGAGAAGGGTTACAGTGACATGGTGGAAAATTGCATAGCCATGACCCCGCAAGAAAGGACACCCTTGAAACGTTATCACCAAGCATGGAGTAGCAGGCGACGCCTCTGACCTCCTGCGATTCAGCCATGAACGCTTGGAGCTAATATAAGCTCAGCAAGTGCTGGGATAAAACTAGGAAGATTAGGAATTCTAACTGATCCCTTTTGGATCAGCTGTCAAGAGGACGATGGGGAGGCATAGTATTTGCCCATAAAAAGTGTCAAGGTTAGCATTTATTAAGTGCAATTTTAATCTGCAGATATTTATTAAAATATTTGGTAGATTTTTGGTTGTAAACAGGTCAGAAATAAGTTTTTAAAGTAAAAATGGGCCAACATTTGAAAATTTGATGATTATACATAGTTTAATCATAACTATAAACCGCAAAGCGACCCAAAGCCAGCAACAACATTACGTTCAAGTACCCCACCCTGACAATACAATACATATGTATGTAGCTATGTATATATGTACTTACAATGATTGCCGGAGCGTGGCGGGTTAACTGGTTGACCAGAAAGCTGACCAGTTGAGTGAGTGTATGTAGCGATAGCACTTGTACTACGGAAACCCGATTTAATTGAGAGGGAGGGATTGTAACTTAGTAAACGGCCTGAACGTGTTGGTTCATTGGATGTGGTCAATAATGATTCGCTTACACAGCGCCAAAATAAACCGCAACTAACTGTAACATGTCGCTCAACGACACAAACTTAGTACTTACATATCCTGCAGTAAAATTTCGGGACAGTCTGACAAAGCGCTAGTTCTGAAAGTAGCTCAGCGCGAAGACTTCCGACTCAAGCATCGTTAGTCGCGAATTCACGAATCACGGTGGCGACAGTTGTGAGATTTCAAATTTAATGAATTTAAATTTTTTATTTTTTTTTTTATAAAATATGTAACAAAAATAGGATACAGAAACAGAAAAGAAAAAATGAAAAAAAAATAACCAAAAATCTAATCTCAAAAACTACTTGCAAAGTAATGCCACCGCCAATACGTCAATCGCCATGTAAAACTGGACAGTTGAAAGCATTGCTTGGGTATTGAGCT
>NW_016176973.1:0-8837 GCF_001687245.7 Rhagoletis zephyria | reverse complement strand
CATTTCAATTCATTTCATTTCGTATTATTTTAAATTTGCATTAGTGAATGAAAAAAATTCACTTTCATTCAGCCGAAACAAATGTACCCAACCATACGTGTGAATGTGTGTAAGTATATGTCGGGGATTAAGTGAGGGCAGCATAGACTTGCCGCCTGCCGTAGGTCGTAGGTGGGAGTCCTGCGGCGAAAACGCGCACTCGCTCGCTGTGTAAAACAAACCGCACGCAGACAAAAGCTTTCGAGTAGCAGCAGTGAAAGGATGAATAGACAACTGAATAGCTGTCTGTCTGCCTTACTGCCTGACTGACTGTTTGCCTTTCTATTTGTGTGTGTGTGTGTGTATGTGTGTGTGTGTGTGAATATCTGTATAACATATTACTTGCATTGAGCACTACTACCGTTAGACGTAACCATCAGTTTGCATACTCGTTTCAGCATTTTTCCGCTCTCGAACAAAGGACTGTCGAAGCTTTACAAAATCCAGAATATGAAGTATGACAATAAGCAGCCGTCAGCAGACAAATAGGATATAATGCATACATATACATGTACATACATATGAATAGTAGCGCACAGGCACGCGTGTATGTATTAGCAATTTGCGCATTCGTTTACGTATTAGGTATTTTTGTGGCATATTAGCAACGCTTCAGTGAGCGGGTTAAGGGAAGCAGGCAGGTAATATGGGGAAGTGCTTCTCGGCAGCTGACGATGATGACGGTGACGCAATTCGCTTCGTACTAATATATCATAACAGGAACGCACGCACCGTACATGGATCTATTGTAAATGGTTTCGAGTTTGTACGTAGTAGGTATGTAAATACTACATCCAACTGAGGCATGATAATTGTCTCCCTCTTCGTAATAATGGCTTTGTTTTATTTTTTTCATTTAGTTTTCAAAACAGGTGGCCAATAATAATTTTTTACAACTGCAGCATAATTGCTGGAAAATATCTTCTCGTATCTGTGCTTCGCTTTACCTCATTTAAATTTTCATTCTTGTCTGCTAAGCTATCCGCTATCGAAAGTATATGTTTTCACTGCCAAGGCCATAAACTTAACCATCAGCAATCTGCCGCTGGCTCTGAGCTGTCCTTAATAACAATGGTGTCCGTCGGAAGCATACGCTGTGCATACATTCATACTTTTATTCAAGAACAAATATTATGATTTCATTTCACCAAGTTTTTTTGCTGACTGCCTGCTTATTTTGTAGCAGTTATGAACTGCTTTTATTAAGCTATAACCCGATTTTAATTAATAATTTCACTGTGTACTTAGTGATGCTTCTGAAGGTTAAATTTTATACATACTTATGTCTGTTAGAGAGGAAACTACAGTAATATTTTTTCGATGCGTTGCAAATACTGGACACGACACCGTTTTTTATCGCTCGTTGATACCCTAAAAGAATCTTCATCTCACAATACTGATAAACAGTGCGACTGCGCATAAGGTCTAGTAATTCTCCAACGAAATTAGAAAGTAAAATCGTCAATAGTCACTTCAAATAATAGCTGAAGGACTCAGAACAGCGCTACTCATAAAAATTATTTGATTCAGATTCAAGAAATAAAAACTTTAAAAACGAGGATCTCTTGTCAGTGACTTCAAATAATGCTGAATTTCCACTAGTCATTAAAGGGCAATATTTCTAATGACAATGTTAGGCATTTAAAAAATTTCCGTGCTATTCAGCCCTATCGTCAATTCGATGTGAATAAATTGTTCCCATAATTTAACTTGCAAAACAAAAACAAATTTGGAAAAATTGTTTTTGTTTTCCTTTATACATTTTTTGAGTATTTGTTCATGCAAAATTTGCGATAGGGCCGATTAAATTCATAACAATTGTCATTATGTTTGTTTCCACATGGCATTTTTTTAATTTTTTGTTATTTGAAAGCATAGTGGCAATTCGGCGTAAAAAATAAATCAATTACGGAATTTCACTCAAACTCGTGACGCTCGTCCTGTGTGTATGTTTTTTTTTTCAATAAGTCTTTCTTCAACAAGTTAAGACAACTAATTGTTCGTTATACCGTTGGTGATGTCATCATCATTACCGTTAAGGTTAAAGTCTAAAAATGCTATCGTTGTCCCTTTAACGATCGTTGAAGCTATATTGTTGGAAACATTGTTGTGGGTACTGTTGTAGTTGTAATCATCATTATTATTACTAGGACGTATCAGGAACTTGGTTTCAAGTTTCAATACACTCACAGTTTTTTACTAACACAGTTTTATTTTTAACCGACTTCCAAAAAAAGAGGCGGTTATCAGTTCGTCGGAATATTAGATCCGATCATTGGATATATATATATATTTATATGGGCATTCGGAAAATCGGTTTTGTTTTTTGCTTAAAAATTACTTGTTAGTATACCAATTTCTAAAAATGCGAGTGCGTTAGTAAAAAATTGTGTGCGTATAGGAATTTGATATCAAGTTCTTGATCGTGTAACGTCAAAGTAAGATTCCGTAATCGTTGTCATTATTGGGCCACCATCGTCTTCGCTGTCGTAATGAATTTGAGTTTGTTAAAGGCTTACATATGTATGAGTTCACTGCAGCCGCTTATCAAATTCTGCTTACATTTGCTAATCTAATAAATTTTTGTAATCGGGGTACTCGGATTATCACCAAGAAAACTTTTTTCCAGGCACTAAATACAACATTCCACTGCGGAGAAGTTCTTTTTTGCATCCATTCGTACCACATGGCTACTCAGAGGAGACGCTGTTTTATAATCCTCCGAACAATTTCGTTGTCGTTGTAAAGCCCAAATAGTTCAATATTCCATACCCTGCAGTATTCGATGTCACAAGTACGAGACCATCTCATCAGATGATGTCATTGTTCGAGGTTCCTCTCCATATACTTATAGTGTAAATTTCGTTAATAAAAACGGCTTTACTGCTCAATTTCTTTCTTATTTTAAAGTAATACCTTTTGGATGGAGCAATTATCCATTGGATTTAAATGCTTTGTGAGTGTATTGGACTTAATACTGGTTCCTAAACAAACGATCTCCAAAATCAGTTGAAAGAAATCACACGAAAAAGAAGTCATCTTGTTTGAAACTTCGTTCGGCTCAAAGAGGTTCTTCCAAATTGTTATGCATTTGATTGAAGGTGTGGTGAATCTTTCTTTTAGGTGTAGAGAAGTGTTCCTTACACGGGTGGCCTTCGCTGAAATTTGTAGACAAAATTTCGGACATTTCTCTAGTGGGCTCTCATTTCAAGCTTTTTTCACTTACATTCTTTGCTGTATGTCTTATATATCTTAACTGCACTATTAGCAATGTTTTCTCATTTAATATTGTGCAAGTTTACTCTCGGGCGGATCTAAAAAATAAAAGATTCATTTAAAAATATACTTATGTATATATGTGTGTGTTTGGCACTAATACAGGGTTTTGCAAAACGTACCTCCAGCCATTCGGCTGCCGTGGCTATTTTAAAATAAAACTATTTTGCGTCTTTTAAATTTAAAATTGACATTGGAGCAACATTGTGAGTGTCAAAAAACTAGCAAAAGGCAGGCTCAAATATTCGAGGCAAAGAGCTCACTGAATAAACACTATCAGTTTGCATGAAAAGAAATGTCTTTAACCGTAGCTACCTTATACTTATTGGCTTTAGTTATCCGAAGCCTTTAACATTTTCGAGTGCCTTAGAACTTTTATTAAAGAGTATTAATATCAGCTATTTTCCTTTTAAAAACGTATTTCCATCGATTTTTTTCTTTATTCACAGTTAACCACATACACATCCATACGTATTCTTCCAATAAGAATTTCTCAATAAAGCGATTAAGTGCCAGAACCACATAAAACAATTTAATTTATATTAGAATTGTGATATCCTTGAGCAGCGTACAGACAGATGCATTTGTACATGTTATGTAGGGGTGTACATATGTACATTAGGGTGGTCCAAAAATGCATGTGAAAAATTTAAGTCGGAATTTTTACGCTCTCACCCCCTAGGATTGTTTTATACCGAAAAAAGTATACCCTTATTTTTTTAATTAGAAATCAAAAAATATTTACAGGTCGCTCAAAGCGCCCAAAATTTTCCATGTATTTTATATGGGGAAAAAATAACTTTTCGTATAAATGGTATAGAATAGTTAAAAATCAATATTTCTCTACCAGAAAACTCTGTTTATCTGCAGGAAATTCCCACTAATAATACCCAATAGTTTATTTAACCATTTTGTTATCGCAACTATAATTCATAGGTCCGCCAAAAAGCCACAAAACCCCGAAAAATCCAATGGGGCGACCAATAAAAAATCGTTAGTATTAAAAAATGGATAAATAAACACTTGGGTATTATTATTGAAAGTCTCCTCAAGAGAACCAGAGTTTTCCAATCGAAAAATATTGATTTTCAAGAATTCTATACCATTTCTACGAAAAATTGTATTTTTCCCTTATAAAAATGTATGGAAAACTTTGAGCGCTTTGAGCGACCTCTACATATTTTTGATCTCAAAATAAAAATGGGGTATACTTTTTTTCGATATAGAACAATCCTAGGGGGTGAGAGCAGTACAATTTCGACTTTACTGTTTTTGGACCACCTTAATGTACATACATACTACACTAAGTGGGTGTACGAATGAATGACAAGGGCATATGTAAGTGCAATTACGTACTTATGTGTATACGTACATACCTATGACTGTAATAGCCCACTGACATCTGCGAATATGCTTCACGGAGTATTTTTCAATATATATAAATGCATCGACATACTATGTACTTGTACATATCTACATACACATTCACAGACTCTATGAAATCCCTGCCACGATGAGGACTGAATCGATTGAAAGGACGTGTCTGTGTCAGATATTCGCTTCGATGCTGGAGCTGGCACAATTGATGCTACCAATGATATTATTGCAATGAGCTACTAAGCTACTAATGCGAATTTTTAAAATAAAATAAAGCTAAAGATAAAATGAATGGATGAAAAATAAAGAAAAGGCAGTAGTTGCAGATATAAAATTAAAGCGATTTTAACTGCGCTGTCTAACTGACAAATCCACACTTTTGTTCAAGGGGTGTCAGATTAATACATACATACATACGTATGTACACATGCACATACTTACATATGCATGTTTATACGCGAGCTAACACGAGTGAGCAGAAATTGGTATGAACATACATACATACATTAAGCTGGTATGATATATACTCCCTGGTCGAGTTTAAGGGTTTAAAAATTTAAAAAGTAAAAATTAAATTAAGGTGCTAGGCAAAGATACGGCTTCTGAGGCTGTTCCTGTCTTGTGAAATTGCCTATATCTGCTGGCCTTATACTAATCATTTCTGCTTTAGGACACAGGTTCCATATCTGCACCGAACAACGTCCAAAAAATAAATAAACAATAGCAAATCTCAAACCATATTTCTGTCTTGAAGAAGTTTCCCCTTCGGAGAAGAACCTCGACTAAAAAAACACTGTTTGACAAATAAAAAAAAGATGGTTATTCTTTTGCGAATTTAATTTCCTGAAACAGTCAAGAATAATCATCAAGGATTACGAATATGTGCCGCAATTGTCCAAAAAGATTCCAAAAATTCCCTAAAAATAGCGAAATATCCCAAAACCGCTCTAAAAAAGTAGTTAAATAGGGAAAAATTTTCAAAAAGTCTAAAACTAAGAAATTTTTGTGTTCTTATCCTAAATGGTGAATGTTAATACACAAATACCTATGTCGTCTTCAGGAAATTATGTCTACAAAACCTTTTAGTCAAGAGTTTTAGAAAAAATTTTAAAATAATAAATTGCAAGTTTAAAGTAGCCAGGACTTGCCGTTGATTTTTGGAATTTTTACAAAACATGTCAGAAAAAAAATTGCCAAAAGCCAATACTAAACCTTTGCTACATCAAAGGAAATACATAACTGCATACCTAGATTTTTTTATTCTGTAAAAAAAATTGAAATTTTTATGAACATTTCGAGCCCTAACCGCCAAATAACGTAAGCGACATTTTTTCGAAATTTTATTTTTGATGCAGAAATGCATCTAGATGCTCTAGGAATATTTCTGCATCAAAAATGAAATTTTGAAAAAAATGTCGCTTACGTTATTTTGGCGGTTTGGGCTCGATTTGTTGAAATTCGTGGAGTTTTTTAAATTTGTGTACCAAAAATAATAAGCATTAAATAACAAAAAAAAAAATACCTGATATAATTTAACGTTCCTATTTGTTTTTCCTCCACCGTGTCTTCTTGGACCTCAAATACTCTATTTAAACTGATAGCCATCTTAGATGGTAGCGTTCGCAAGCTTCAATATTCAAGCCAGTATTTTAATACGTATACCTATGTAGAACTGTATGTACATGCGTGTTTCCTCTAGTGACCAGCTGCTGCCGCTCAGTGGATGCCACCAAAAGGATGCGACAGAATTGTTTGTAAGTTATTGAAAATTTCTACTTCAGCTTCACAGCGATTAATTCCGTAAATGCTTTGGTCATTCAATATTTTTGCGGTGGGTCAGTAACTCAAAAGCGCGCCAGCAAACACATACACCCACAAAAGCGCATATGGATAGTAAGCCAGCATAGCAAAATCTGCAGAAATGCGCACTTTGTGCACTTACTCATAGCCTTCAAGCGGAGATATCGATTTAAAAGCAATGCATCAACCATATGCCACCATTTTCGATCAAATGGGCATGTTCATGTACATACATAGATGCTAGAACATGCATGCATATGCACTTGTATATATACATACATACATACATGTACATACATGTATAGGGATATATCAGATATGACATAATAATATCCACTCATTACTTTATCTACTCATTGTGTCTATATTTGTGTGTGCACGTATTTAGTTGAGATGAGCAGAGAAAGCTTTGCCAGCACATAACTGCATATTGAACGAGCGCACCACGTCTCATGTAACATGTCTGGTATGCATGTGCTGCAAATACATATCTACACTCAAAAAAAAAACGTCTCTTAATTGAAGAAAAACAGCAATCAAAATGAAGAAAAATGGGAACGCAATAGCGCTAAAGAAGTTTTATCCTCTTTTCATGCCCAACATTTCTCCGAAATGATAGATTACATCCACGGCTCCATATTTTCGTTCATTCGGGAGAATTTTTTACTCATTCGGAAGAATTTTCGACCTTAAAGTAAGGAAAGTTTTTCTTTGATCCATAGATGGATTTTTAGTTCAGTGTATGCATGTAGTAGGTTTGAATGCAATTGCAGTCAGTCACTCGCTCCTTTGGTCCTGTCATTAGTGTGCTTGTAGTCCTATCAGCCGAGTAGACATTGAAATGCTTACCAAGCAGAACCGCCATGATGCATTAGCGTGTGTATGAATGTTTGTATATGTTTGTATAAAAGCAAACACAAGCTTACAAAGCAAGCATCCCAGTAGAAATTTTATGCATTCGACATTGCTGTTGGTGGAATGAACTTGCTGTTGTGTAATATTACCGGCTAAACTCCATCTTAGGACAAACTAGTTTTGCCTAGGCTAAACTAGATCAGGGGCCATAGTATTTTCGCGCAGAACACCTTTCTGCGTAAGCGGCTTTCGGCCGCAATTCAAAAAAATAATCCTCATCAGTCCAACTCCAACCACGCAGTCCACAATATTGTTGCGTCGAAGTTGTTTCCGCGTTGGACGGATATATTTGATCTAGGTAGAACCAGTTTAGCCTAGGAAAATCTAGTTTGTCCTAAGATCGGGTTTGGCCGGTAACATATACATGCCAGTATAAATGAACCTTCATTTCCATTTAACACGTGTGGTTTCTCAGAGCGTATGCGTACTCTAGCCATACACTTGTACTACTGCTGCATGCATATGGCTGTATTCATGTTTCGAACACACAAAAAGGTATTAATGGAACAGTATTAAAGCATTCTTATAATATATGTATCCCCACATTTAAATGCTACTCTCTGATACATTTTAATATAATGTTACATACGGGTACATAAAAAAATATAGCATTTACATATGCAAATGCATATCTTGTAAAAGCCCGTTTGTGCTGAAAATAGTATCGCACAACACGTCCGTTCACTAAAATTTTTGAACAAGATTGCAAGTAATACAAACATTTTGTGATACTGTATAGTAGTCAAATGTATAGAGAAATGTACTTCAAACAACAACAACGTACGTTCGCTTACAGTTCGCCAGAATTTGACTTTATTTCTGGAATTTCATAGCCGCTCATGAATTGTTCATACTTTTTCACTCATACAGCATGCATACTTCATGAATGTATACAACCGATTTCTACTGGGATAATATAAGTACGTACATACATGCATATGTACATATGTAAGTATGCGAGCGTGTGTCTTCTGAACTTCTATCATGTCGCTTTGCTGCTTTCGTTTTGAACACTCGCCTTAATTCCACAACTGTGCTTTAAGTTTACTGCATTCAAAAGAAAAAAATTCCGACCGCAGCTGATTGATTTCCGCGCTTGCCATTGCTACCACAATCACAAGCGGGTTGCAGAGAGCGTGTTAAGCTTGAGTGTCAAATGATCGCTTAATGGTTTTTCAATATGTATAAATACATGCGAGTACGTGTATATATATCTTCACATACTCTTACGAATGTCTTTACAACAATTTTGCCTTGCAGCTACTGCTACTACAAATAATTGAGTGTAGTGATTGGAGTTCTTGAGCTGCTCATTTAATTGAAAATATTCGTGGTTTCGCTTATCCACTACAGAGTAATCGAATTATATACGAAATTGAGCCATAGTGACTGTTTGAGCATAGTTGCAATAAGTATTTTTCCAATTTGTT
>NW_016176972.1:0-8837 GCF_001687245.7 Rhagoletis zephyria | reverse complement strand
TGTCCAACCGTCCAGTCAGCCAGATTCATACTATACTACTACGCACAAAAACAAATATGTACCATGCAAAGGGCAAAATGTGTGAAAAGGCAACAATGTTTCTTGGGTTGTGCTATTATCTTGCTTGTTTTGTACCGCATTATGGCGTTCATTGACTTTTCAACGATAGCAGAGTGTAGGAAAATCAGGGATGGTGCTATGTAAATAATTTCATTGTCAAGCTTTTCTAGAGAAAATCAAATTCAAGTACTGCTTACATGGGTCGCCCTTGAGGTGCACGACAAATGTTTTTTACTCCGGTTTCAAAAACTCGCAAAAAAATTTTAGACTAGATACCCTCTATTTATACCTGTAGTACAGTTCATTTCTGAGTTGATCCAGTTCAACGATGCCTTCTGTTTATGGTTTAAGACGGTCAAGAATTTTTAGATCCAAATACTTTTGATACAAAATTTTCGACTGGAAGTATCTATTATGAACGCCGGGTATGCTAAAATAACTAACTTAATTTGAGTCTGAAGCTTAGAAGGTCTGTACAGGAACAGTTGAATGCATATCCATCGCAGAAAGAAGGAATTCAGTACTTACCAAAAGCAGTAAAGTTAGAGACTGTAGACCGATTGGAAACATTATATTTGTAATTTTAAATTTTGTATTAAAATCAATTCCATTTGAATGAGGAAATATCATCATTTATTTTATTTCCAAATTTTTGTTGACTGTATTCGCTTTTGAAAAGCAAATAATGTCAATTGACTTTATTTCGTCCAAGTGTGCGAAATAGTGTCGATTGACCTTATTACCGTCGATCTTGTTACCTGTCACCATTCCATCTAGTCCTGAAATGCCTAGTCATGTTATCATCTATTTCGTTATACAAATGTTGGAGTTATCTACGAATTTAGTTTCTCTGTTTGAGAGCCAGATTGGTGCCACTCTTGGCAGGCCATTTTATTACCCTTATTATATTTCCCTTGTGGCCGAGAATATGCCTCCTTCTGTCCGCGGCCGGCCTGTCAATGGCTTTCCGGCTGCAATGGACGTTTTTGGATGGAATACTATATGAGATGACTGTCTACGTATACGCTGACTTTTGAGTTGATTGTCATTTCGGTGTAAGCAAGCTCTGCTGCTATCCTCATTGCGAAAACTTCTGCTTGAATTATACGGCAATGGCCAGACAACCTTACTGCCGCCTGACGTTCAGTTCCCGTCACCCACCTCCGGTACCATTTTTGGGCCGTCTCCGAAAATTTTTAGAGATCTAAGACTAGGTTTCATTCGCTTACGCTGTCCCTTCTTCTCGGGGGTCTCCACACTGCATATGTTCTTGTGAAAAGTATACGGTCAGTTTTGTCTTTATATTTTTTACTTGTTAAACACATACGTAAATACCTTTGACATTATTAGTCTGTAAGAAAAGAACTAAAAAATAAATAAATAAATATTTACAGTCCTACAATATGTCGAGACCTCCTCCTTACTTAGGGCCCAATATACGTACAGTGTACACATATTAAATATTGGAATCCACCAAATTTTTACTATGTACATATTTTATTTACATATTTTCGAATCACTTTTACTTCTATGTACATACATGAGATGCAACAAACATGCGACCATTCTTAAATATAAATGTTTGCATAAAGCTTTCACTGATGACAGCAAATTTGTTTGCGTGACATGTTTTTGATGCCTCAATTCCAATTGCTCCTATTTGTATTTGTTGCTATTGTAACATCCTATTTAGTACGGAAGTCGTCATTCCATGTCGCGTGGCTACAGCTGCATCTTAATCATTTGCGACTTATGCGTAACGTCCATAAGGATGTATTGCGTGCGAGTTATGATGCGCGTTGGCACGCGTCAAGTCCTTTTTGAATGGGTGACATTTTGTCGTGTCGTAAACGCAGACGGTCATCCGGGAGTAGCGCATAAATGCTAACGTAAATATGTACTATGCATACAAAGATATATATTAGCATATATAAGTACTTGAACACATATTTTTAAAAGTATGTATGTACATATATGTATGCACACTAGGGCGGGTAAAATTTTTTGCATCAAAGGCACATCGCGATTATGGCTATTTGGGTAATTTCAAGCATTTTTGCCTAAGAAACCATAGGTCTAAAATTAATTTCGAGCCGGCGATTTTTTCTATCTATTTTTTATTTCAAAAAGTGGCTCACCTGTTGAGACAGCTGTATTGAAAACTAGCCAAAATGTGTTTTTGGGGTCGGGGATTCCATTTCTGGCTTTGATTTTTTCTTTTGAGGGCCGCCAGAGGTCGCTTCCGTACTTTTTTAGGATTTTAACGCCTCTTTTCCGAAAATCGACAACATTGTTGCGAAAATCCACGAAATTTTGCTTTCTTATAATGCAATTTCAATTTTTAAATAGCCTAAAATTATTTTGGGCCCCTACAAATCGACCCGCCCTAATGCACACGTATGTAGGGGCAATGTTTTCCATAATTGTTGCTATGCATGCATTGTTATTGTATTGATATTCTCTGACGAGCAGACAAGATGCAAATATAAATTGAAGAATATCCTGTGCACGCATGCGTAAATATGTTAAAAGTGTTGATAGTAAGTAATAATCATAAGCGAAAATTACATGGATCGCTGCGGTCCACAATGCTCCTAAGTATGTATGTATGAGTGCTGCATAATTTACCGTTACTGTGTATGTGAGCCGATACTCTTCTCCGTACCAATGGAAAGCCGATGGTCAAATGAATGATGGCAGCATATTGTTAAATTTTTTACTATTCAGAAAAAAAGTGATGGTTTATGTTACAGTGGGACTTAACTACGAATATACATACGAATAATTTCATTCTGACTATGCCCATGTAAGTATGTATATAATATTTAGTTCATACATTGGTGAGATAACAGTACGAGAGTTAACAATGTATGTTAGACCAGAAAAAAAAACTAACCTAAAATTTAGTATTGTTCGTACAAAATGGTGGGCGATTATATAGGAAATGCTGCACTGTTCCTTCTTTTTATTCTCATTTGGCGCTACAGAGAGCACATAACTTCTTCAGCTGTCCCTCTCACTTGGGAAGCCACACCAGTTTTCAATACCAAGTTAAGACAGGCCCTTTTGCACTTGGTCTTTCATTTGTTTCGTTGCGCATCCATGGGCGCCGAGGCGAAATATAATTTCACCGGAGCGTTATTCGAGTAGTTGAAGGCGGCTATTGCTACTCGGTAGGTCCAGGGTACGATTTATGGTTCAAGCCACATTCAAAAATAAATATAGCCCTGAAAAAAGTTGTCTTTATGATGAATGAAATTGCTGTTTGGAGTTGGCGTAAAACTATATATCCCTCGGTTTGTGGGACACACTGCATATTGGCGGAGAATCTTTGCCAAACATGTAGAAAAATATGTATGTACCGAATATTTATTTATTTTATATATTATCAGCCATATATATATATACATATGTCCAAGGCAGCACAGTCGCTGTACAATATTTACATACGATTGACTATGTCCAGATCATCCCAAAACTGAGCTGTACGATTGCCTTGATCTTGGTTAGGATGTCCATGAAAAAAAACCGAGTCTAGCCAAGTCCCTTCCAATAAATTTACAAATGTAGAGACAATTGAAGTCCATTTAAAGCACAACGAAGTCCCTCAGGAAAGATGCATGCTTCTTTCCATTAGGAAAAGATAATCACTCAGTCGGACATTTGGCTCAATACCAGACTCACTCATTTACGTAAGTGTTGAAGGACATGGACAATATTCAGACCCATATTGATTAGGATTTTACAGATGCGTCGACCTTTAGCATCTCCGAGTCCTCCTCTATTTGGATACATTGTCCGATGCTAGACTCGAATGTTAGAGGATCTGTGTGGGTGTGTGGGATAATCAACACTGATCAGAATTAGCAACCTCTATGTATCAATACCGTGCAGTGGCCAGTAAGAACACTTGTAACTATTCCTACTCCTACTCCTACTTAGGAAGGACTTAGACTGTCTGCTACTTGCCGTATTCATCCAGTTATAAATATAATAAAGGTTTTGGCTTATGAATTCCTTATGCAGCCCCTTTTCTGGCGAGATTATCTGCCACTTCATTTCCCATAATTCCACTCGGTTGGTGTATGCAATATGTATTAAAATCTGAAGACAATCCCACGCCCGCTTTTTAAGAATGAGGAGCGCCGCTCTGCTCTTCGAGTGTATGTAAATGTGTTTGTTGGTTGCCACACTTTCTACGTACTGCCTCAGACGTAATTGAAAGTCATGCACCTAGGCCTCAAATACAGAGTTACCTTGCACCATTCTGCTGAAAAGGAGCCCCCGTAGACCCCCGTAGTATACCGTAGACTCCTGCTCCCACGCCGTGGTCCGTCTTGGAGCCGCAGAATATCAAAGATGGTTGTCCGTCTGGAGTTTAGGTCGTTAGTTGTCCCAGTTAAAATTATGTGTGAAGTTAAATCTCCGAAGGCACAGCTGCACAAATTTAATGCGGGCAGTCCTCTTGTTCTAACTATGAACCTAAAGGCGAAAGGGTGTATGAGCGTCTTGCCTTTCACATTGTCTCCGGACATGAGCCTTGAATATGTGGCGATGGCAGGTGGCAGTTGGTGTTATTCTCATCGCGCCATTCAAGCCCACCAAAGCCATTCGTTGTAGCCTGCTTAGGTTGCCTTGCGTGCACCTCACTTCTGCCTTCTTTCCCCAGACGCGCACAACATAAGTTAGAATGGGTTTGGAGACGGCTTCATACATCCACTTTACACAGTTTAGGTCTAAAGCCCAGTTTCAGCCCATTAGTTTCTGGTAGGTCCAGATAGAGGCGCTCACCCTGAAAATGGCTTAATCTAGGTTTGGATTCTATGAGAGTTAGTCACCATGGATAACTCCTAGATATTTGACCTCATTGGAGAAGTGTATCTTTTCCATACACTTTATAGTAATTTTTCCCTTTTCCTTTTCCTGGAAAAAATGACTACGCTAGCCTTATTCGGGTTATTGCGCCAATTGGCGACTATGTTCAGCGCATTCTGGGGGAACTTGGAGATAGTCCTTCAAACCTACCTCTGATTAAGTAGGATGACAATGTCGTCGGCGTAGTCCTGCACATCGTAGCCCTGCAAATCGTAGCCTTTTTCACTAAGAAGGCAGAATAGTTCGTCTACCATGGTGGACGATGGATTATGTAACACGACTTCCTTGGCGAAATATATATGTACCTCTCCCACTTTTGATATGAAAGCCAAATTAGACAAATAGACGACCCGATCGACACGCCTCTGTGTGAGAATAGAACAATCGAGCGTTAAAAAATCATTCTGTCGATGCCTCAGATCACAAGGAATACAAAGAACAGCATAATTTTCGTTAAACCTGACAAAAAAATTTCGGTCATTTTACTAGACTTGGGTCACTGTGCATACAACGTTAACTGGCTTTCCGGCCTACCCTTAGAATCGCAGTTTGTTTTAACTATCACAATGAAAAGTGTATTGAGTGTATTGTTTTCACAAAGCAGCGGCGCGACACCATCATATCATACGCTCCGACACATACATTCAAATCCTTCTGCTTCCAGTCGCGCTGTTATTGCCTGGTTTATTTCTTTGTGTATTTTCAAACTCATTATAATTTAAGATATACAAGAAATAAGTACCAACGGATGTTGTCTACTCTATTGTGCTGGTCTGGTAAAAATGCTGTAGCCAAAATAGTTCATTTAGCCGGCAAACATTGTCATTCGATTCGGAGGCGCACATCAGACCGGAAGTATGCATCTCATTTAAGAGTTGCTCCTAGTATCCGTACCGCCATGTCGGGATATATGGAATAGCGTGAAATTAGCAAGCATTGCACGAATAATTGCACTCAGTTAGAAAAGAGAAAGTCAAAGAGCAATCGTGGCATTTAGCATCCAATTAGCGCCAATTTTCATAAAACACGTGCTAGCAGCCAACTTTTAGCGGCAAAAAGAGTTCATATTGGAATTTAGAAAGAAAGAAAGAAAGAAAGAGATATCGCGCGCTCACGCGTCGTACATACATACACTGATGTGTGCGTAAAAACTAATTTTCCACATATCACAAAAAAAAAATACTTAAATTTTCCAATATGCTCGCGCAGCTGACGCTGGGTCCAAGAGATGAAAATCTTAGAAGAGTCTCAGATGCTGTAGCTGTTGTTCTGCAAGTTGACGTGGCTGAGATGCCTTCATGGGCGCAAATGAACGAACAGTGTTTATTTGGGTATCGGAATGAACGCGTGTCGGTTGTGCGATCCGGAGCAGGCACTCGCCGAGTAATAATAAAAAAGTGATGGTGCTAATATAGGGCTGGCCATAATGTAGATCGCTCTAATAGCAGCGAGCTAAGCGTGTCAACAAATTACAGCGAGTGCAATTTATTGACTTGTGCTATGTCTATTGTGGAAGCGTTCCTATGAATGGACTCAGCGAAGTCGATGTCCCGACGCCGCCGCCTGTGAAAATTGCAATTTTGAGATAACACCCTCAACCACTGCCAGCCGCATGTTTTTTTTCATAGTGCTCGAATTTGCCTACGCGTATGAATTTATATTTATATTTATGTTTGTTGGCCTCATCGAATTTATGTGCGCCTTCAGCGATCAATACTTTGCGCCGAAAGCGTAAACTGCATTACGTTTACGTTCGCGTATTTACATTTCCACGCAGAGTATGTTGAAATAAAAACAATGTTTGAGTTTCCACGACTCCGCCGAGGCAATGCGGAAGGGTGGTGTTGTGCACATATCTACTTGGAGGCGATTCGCGGCGATCGGCTGCAATGGCAGCAAATGGAGATCGCCGAGATGGAATTTCTGGTTGCGTGCGCTCGTTAGTGATGGTGCATTGTTTTGTTGTGTTGTCTGAAGTATGAAGAAAATCTGCAGTTTAAAATGCAATGCGTTGGTTTTGTAGAAAAAAAAACTTAAAAAAAATTCGCACGAGTCAGGTTGTTAAGAAAGCTTTTTTAGTTTTGTATCGAATAAAAAGTAAATGAAATGCAAAGTGAAATCTGACCAAAGTAAAAAATATTGAAATTGTGGTGTAGTCTGTTTATTTACGTTGCGCCGCCGCCCTGCGCCTCAGCTGCCACGTCCGCCGAGTTCTATGAATAAAAAAAAGCATGTCAAGCAATACGCGAATGCCTCGAATATTTAAAAATCAACAAAAAACCAAAAAAATGTGTTTACATAAAGTAAACGTGTGTGGATTTTTCGAAAATACAGTGCAAGTATATAAAAATTTCACTACGCCAAAACTGGGCCTCAACGCATGTAATTTCACGCACAAAAATTTAAGGAAAATCGCAAAACCACATGTTACGAAAAACATTTGCGGTTTTTTTTTTCTACCTATTGTCATAGTATTCCTTTTTCATTTTATTTTTTGCTTTTTTGCGGAAAAAACAATTAGTCACGAATTAACAAGAAGAATGATTTTTCATTCACGCCGCCATGAATTTGTTCTTGAATTCAGCTAAACAATTCAATTAAATTTAGTGCAGATCGCGTATTTGGACAGTGAAGAGTCAGACATGCGGACACTCATGCATATATGTACATACATAGAATACGTCTATATCTGTTAGTAGTGTGTATGTATATTTGTAAATTTTGTGGTTTTTGATTTTTGTTGGACTTTCCAGTTGAATGCATGGCGTAACCCTCCTCCGCTGTATGTGTAACTTTAAATAGAACTAAGCGAGAAGTGAATACGCTCATGCTAGAGAAATAGACTTGTTAAATATGATTGCCATTTCCTATAAAAATGAAATATTAACCCAAAGGAAATTTGTTTGCATACAAGTATGTAGGTTCGCTTACTTTTCGACTGTATTTTGAAATAGTCAAATATTTCATCGTACATACGTATAGCATTCTAGGCTTTGTAGCGTTTCTGGCGGAGATATTGATGATTGTGTTAGAAGAAAAGTCTGTCTTAACCGGTCCTTAGGTAGCCAAAGGGGGTGGGCTTATTTATGCCATACGCTGGAACTCCACTATGTACCGATGTGCGTTTTATTTTCCATATAGCAACAAGTTGTTATCTAAGGAAGCGTTAAATGCTTAGCCTGTTCATGAGTCTAAGTTGGTTAGGCACTGAGAGACAAGTTCGTTTACTATATACTTAAACGCGCTTTGTTACTACAGTGGAAAAGAAATTGATGAATTTTTTGAATTTCTCTACCTATTCTTCGACTAGCGTGTTCAACGACTCTCCCCCTTCTCGGCTGGACTTTCTAGGCGATCTAACATTTTTGGGTATAATAAAAGTATATCTTAGTTGGTTTATACATGAAGCCATTACATTATACACCCCGTGTTATAAAAATAAGCGCACCACATATTGACAAGTTTTAACAATTTCGTTTTTGCTTGTTATTTTTAGTGAGCAATTTGTAAATATATATTTACAAAAACCATATAAATCTAAGACTAAAACTTTGTGCAACAAACTTTCGTGTAAATTTCCAGCTTTTTAGTTCGTTTTTTTTTAATAATTTTCGAACATACATACATTGTATGGAAGAAAATGCACAAGATCGTTAAGTTATCGCTGCTTCAAATATGCTCTTCATTATAGTTTTTGATTTTTTTTTTCAAACATTGCAACCAGTCTGAAACTTGGATTTATTCGAGTTTTATTAAAAAAATAAACACATTTTTTTGTAAGGAAGAAAAACTAAAATGAAAAAAAAAAACAAATTGTTCAAGCCTGTCAATATGTGTTGCGCTTATAATTTTGATACGGGTTATATGTGTGCACATGTGCAAAAGAGTTTTCTGCGCCGGCG
>NW_016176970.1:1444-8839 GCF_001687245.7 Rhagoletis zephyria | reverse complement strand
AAACTTATTGCCCGAATCCACGTTGCACGATGGATGGCCAGTACTGGATGGCTGGTGGCGAAATAAAAGAAATTTAAAAAATAAAAATAAATTAATGACCAAGAGGAAAATAAAAAAAAATTGCACATGAATATTCACATGAGATTTTATGCGTGGAAATGCCTTAAAAAATAGTAAAAAAAAAAAATCGAGTAACAATAAAAATCCTCACTTCAGGAAAATGCAGAATATGAGGAAGGATCCACTGAGCTGAAAAAGGAATTGTAAAAGGAAAATCTGCGTGCCAAATGGTTGCACTTTATGACGACAAAAAATATGTATTAAGAAAATGAGTTGTTAAGTAGCGGAATGCAGATTGCAACTTGTAAAATAATGTGAATGGAATTTTTGCAACAAAATAAAAAAAAAAATATTCACAAAGTTCAGCACTAATTAAAGAAAGTGCACAAAGTGGGCAGCAAAGTTTAATTTTCATAACGAATACTGACGGCCGACACTACATACAGCAAACTATGGGAAAACTTTAATATTGTAAGAATGGTGTCAAGAACAAAAACGAACGCCAAATAAACGAAATTATAATGAGTTTACAGTAAGCAGAGATGGGGAAGAGTAAACACGATTTATGACCAGTGGATGATTTTTTGAAGTGAAAATTAATATTTTTATGTTAAGGTTATTATTTTCTTATTATTTGTTTATTTAAACTTTACTTTAATTTGTTGAATCTGCGCTGCTCGAGAGCCTAACAATAAGTGTGCGAATCTTAATCTATTCAGCAAATTTACATTCCATATTGGCCCCAAAAAAAATTTTACAACTGCGCTGGCATGTAATTTCTACCTAATCTTTAGTTCCTGCTTACACGCAATAGAGATCTTGCTAATTAATATGCGTGCGCTAAAACCCTCGATGCATATTTCGCCTTTGCTCTATTTCCGTTCGTACTTCTGGGATTCTTAACTCGTCGTGGATATTGTTGCTTCATATATATAGAGGTATTGCGATGATTGTTCGAAGGATTTCCCTTTTGGTGCTGCTCGCGTTTCTTTATAATTCACATTGACAAGTCCAAATTGGTTTTAGAACTATGGTGTATATAATCACTTGCATAAGTATGACTCAAGGGTGAACAAGAGTTAATAAGCCACACTGGAGAACTGGCCTTCAACTTCAGTAAGTCGTAAGTCGTGGGTTTCAACCCTCCCCCCCCCCCCCCCTCCTATGGAGGGAAATATGCATAAAAATTTGCCATTATTTAGTTTAAGACAATAATGGTAAAAAATATTTTAATTTCTCGAATATTTAAGATCTCTTTTCAGAGATAATAGTCGGTTATAGGTTAAATTTAAGCCAGGCAGGTTCCATCAGCTTTTGTTGCTTTGTTAGAGCTTCGAAAATATCGCAAAATCGCGATTTTTTGTGATAAAACGGAAATGTTAGTGGGCGACCGTGAATCTGTCTGACCAAATTTTCTTACCGCAATTGTCTTAACATCCACTGTCATTTCATACTTTGACAAATCTGTTGTAATTCTGCCTAACCATTTATATTTTAACAGATCGATCTGAGTGGATTGATGCCATTTTTAAAATGAAATGTTGCGATAGCAAATTTCCCAAATGAGAAAACGAGAAAGAGTTGAAACAGAAATTTTCCAGTTGTTAAAACACATTTAATAGAAGGTATATATGTGGGGTAAAATTATTAACAATCTTGAAATTTTTTTTACTATAATAGTTCAGTCTGTTTACTTCTATGAGAATCTTTAAAAATGTAATCACTGATAACTAAGTTATTGTAGGGTATGGCCAATTCAGCCGTAGATATTCCGTCCATTATATTAAGAGCCACATGTAAATTGTTTTCGATATAGAATTCTTCAATTAAATCGTTTAATGTTTTCGTAATGTTTTGAGCGATGTGATTCCTCTCAAGAACACCAGGGGGGGCCACTCTGTAATGCGATGCGAAAGAGAAATGCGATGCGATAGGCAATCGTCACAGCATATTACTTACGGCGTATTTGGCTATCGCATCGCACTGCTCTTTCGTATCGCATACAGGGTAGCCCCCCAGTTTCTAACACAAATTTGCAGCTTCCACCGTCATCAACCAAATGTGCGGTAAAACTGAGTTATATTGGATTTGTCCATATGTGAATTGTTAAAATAACCCACTTTGCTCCAACTACGATATGCATGACTTTTTTTTACTTTGTTATGTACATATAGATACATAGCAGGCATTGCCATTCATATTTTACTTTGTTGGATTGTGCGGTTCAGCAATATGGATATGGATGTGTTCAGAAGTGCATCAAGCCAAATCATCCGTCTGTTTTATTTCAAAACTATACTATAATTGATGGAACGTGAGTTAAATGCCGAATTGGAAGTTATTTGTGCGAATAAGGCATTTCCATCAATTATAGTTTAGAAATAAAAGAGACTTATGCTTTGGCTTAATGCATTTCTCAACACAGCCAGCTACTTAAGCGTAGTACCTTCTACTAAGCTGCATATCCAAAATTATTAGGTCCATTTTCGCTCTATCAATTCTTTTTATCACTAGATGGCTATCTGTTAACACATTCATCAGTTTTTTCCAACAATTTTAGGCATTGTTGCTTTGTCCTTTGATTCATTACATACATTGTAGTGGCACTTATCAAGGTGGCATAGTTATTTGCTGCTTTGGTGAGAAATGACCCTGCGAGGATAGTTTGCTTCACAGCTTATATTCTGCTGCTTTTCTTTTCTTGCGAAATAATTCCATATATCTTCGTCCGACGAAATTCGTTCAGCGATTTGGTTGTGTTTATTACTTTAGAAAAAACTTTTTTTTTTGTTGGACGCATACACAATTTTCAGTTTAACTTAAAACTTGTTGGTTAAAACCAATACACGAATTATTTCGCTAGAGAAGTTTTTGTTCGCTGGAAGCTTTCTTTACGAAGCCAGCAGCATAAATGTTGAGCCTTATAAAACAAATATTACTTAGATTCAAAAATGTGTTCAGTACCAAAACTACATATTTTATTTCTTTGTCAGAGTCTCTTTATGGACGTTGCCTAATGGGGTTCTAGGGGAAAACAACCGGCATTCAATTCCTATACGCTGACACACATGTGTATATGTGTATGTAGTTTATTTCAAACCATATTTTTCCATTTGTATGCAGATTTTGTTTAGAATTTTCATTTCACTTGTCATTTTCATTAGCAATATCAATAGCACAATTACGTAGTGCATAGGGTATAATAAATGCAAACTGTAGGAATTTTCACACGAAAACGGCACAGGGGGGAAGATAATACAAACTATAAAACAACTAAACTTAGGTCATAAAATGAAAAGCAAACAACTACTAGCTAACTATTACGTAATAATCAAGAAAGTCTTAGAAAAGTAGCTGCAAAGAAAGTTGTAGTTTTAATATTTGAGCAAGCAACAAAGGCAACCGCCACTGGACTGGACAGCAAAGTCTGACCGGTAAAAGGATGAAGCAAATGTGGTTGATTAAACCAAGTCAAGTTTTAATTAGTTTTGTATGCAGCGGCAAATATGAAAGTTTTCTTGGAAGAATTTCGCAAATAAATGCGAAATAAATGAATGTGAAGTTAATAAAGAGAAAAACAATAACATAATATGTATCTACACCTCAAAATGTTGTCTTAATCAAAACTATCAAAACACGGTTGCAGTACAACAGGTGGCACTATGTATTTAGCGATTATAAAAATAATACAAAATTTTAAATTTACAGGAGGGTTTTTTCAGAAAATAGATTGAATATGTATTAAATTAAGTTTTGAATAACTATATATACATGTATGCATATGAGCCAATCTAACGATTTGTAATTTTTTTTTTTTTTTGTTATCACTCCCTTCTTTCGCCAGAGAAAAACGCTTACGCAATCTTTTTGCAGTTATGTCATTAAAGTATTTGAACCATTTCAGACCTTAAACGTTCATTTTGGCGAAAAAGTACTGAAATTACTAAATTTTTCATTGTCACTCGAAAAAAAATCAAAATTGCTTTTTATTAATAAATTTGAAAAGTTTTCAATTAGAATGTTCAAGTTAAAGACATACAAAGTTGTTGGCACCAAATACAACATACCTATGAAGTTTCAAGAGTGTGCCACCAAATTGAAACAAATGTCAGCAGGCGGAATATCTGTCCTAGCTATTTTGTAATTTTTTATATTTAACTATTTTTTAATTTTGAGAGTTTAAGATACTTCAAAACGTTAATATAAAATGGTGAAAGAATTCTTCTTGCCAAAATGGAACAATCTAGCGTAATAAATCTAGTAAAAACATGAAAAAATTACGATGTATTGCGAGAACGATGTTCCGTCATCCCTTGTCAAATTTGATTTAGCGGCAAACCGGTTTCGAAGTTGTGCCATCTTCAATGCCTTTTTTCATTATGCAGTATGAATACATCATACTCCTACCCAGAGAAAAAAAAACATTGATTATAAGATGACGACGATTAGCAAAACAAAAATTCCATTTTTACACTCGAAATTCATTCTAAAATTGTTATATACATCAAGAAAGAAATATATACAAATATTCGTGAAGAATACTGTAAAAAAGGCTTTTAAGTTAAAGCGTCCACGTAAATGAGTTGGTTGACTGTATGTCATAGATATAGCACTTTTTTTAGTATATATTTTTTAAGTTTTCATTTAAATATAAATTCCCGATGGAATCTTGATCTTTATGCAAAACTGGAGATAATGCATTCCTATGATAAGTGTGCCATCACGTTTTTGTTGAAAAGTGTAACAACTCGTGGGAGTTGCTCATATAACCATAGCCATTTTTTTTATATTTTATAAGAGACTGAAAAAGGTGCGAGTAACAGGTACTTATGAAAATTTGTGTGTAAACATCTGTGTACGGCTTGGTAAAGCATTAAACAATTCAGTTACATGCATAAATAGATTAGGTTAGAAATTGAGCAATAATAATAACCAGTACATGACGTTTGCATAACCACTACGTGAATATTTCAAGGCTATTCAAGAATCTTTTCGTCACTATGTAGTTTAAAACTACCCCGAAACGATCGCAAACTAATACACAAATTATTCTGAAGTGGCGCTGAAGTTGTTCTGAAAAAGTCAAGAGCTTGTTTCAAAAAGATCTCGAAAATGCCTCAAAACAGTTCCTAAATGTTCCCAACATGATTTCCGGAAACAATCCTGAACCAGTCTCAAAATAGTTCAGAACTAGTCTCGAAATTAAACCGAACTTGCCTCGAAACAGTCCTGGGGTTGGCTAAAAATGGTACCGAAATAGTCTTGAATAGGACCCGAAATGATCCCTAACTTATACCAAATGTGAAATAGTCACGAACTTGTCCCGAAGTGATCTCGAACAAGTTTTAAAACGGTGCTGAAATAGTCCTTTATTACCCCCAAACTAATCCCGAAGTAGTACCAAAATGTTGCCAAAATTGTCTTTGAGTAGTCTCTAAATGATCCTTCACTTTCACAGCTAGTCCTACAACGGCTCTGAAATAGTACTTAAATGCTAATTTATACACACAAGGCGCAATTACAGGTTTTCTGCTGGCTTACGCAAGAAGCAGCTACAATTTTTCTGCTTGGTAAACGGAAGTTTTACCCATTCCGAGTGCTAAGACGTTTAAACATCAAAAGATGAGTTTTTCCATCAGCTCTTTATTTGACTTTAATAGAAAATAGTATCCATCTACATAAGTACAATAAATAGTTAAAATAGATCCGCTAATTAAAATTGTTAAAAATGTAGTTAAAGTGATTGCCTAAATTGGTATCTCCAAATTTGAATACTCTTCATATATGTATATACATACATATATTCATAAATCAATTTGGTTCACATGAATTGTTACAAAAAAAAGTTATTCAGATAGTAATTGCACCATTACTGCACTGAACAACGGTTCATTCATGCAATCACTCGTTCATTCATAATATCCAACCATTCCAAAAATGCAGCGCTTCAGCGATAAATCTACGTAAAGCACATACCATTTCTGATTTATTTCTTTTGCATATTCATTCATACAGATGTGTGTATGTTTGTATAACGTAAAAAGCATATGGGTATATATGTATATGCATATATACGAACATATGTACATATATGAATGATATAGAGATATGCATTCGTAACACAACACAGGTAATGAAAAATGAGCAACACAGCGAATAAATGGAAATATCAGCACAAACAATAACGTGAATTATGAACGTATAAAATTTCAATTTGCATAATAAAACTTAAAGCAGTAGTTTGTTTCCTACTGCGGTCGGTGTAATACTCATAACAATAAAACATCAGTAAAACTCTGCATTACTATCAACAATATGCATAAATCGGTAGTTTTGCCATTAATGAAATGTAAACATGCTAATGTATGTACATATATACATATCGTTGTTAAAAGTACAAAACTGCGTATCGTCGTTCTGCAAAACCGCATAACTGACATTTTTTTTTGCCAAAAATTTGATTTGCTCACACACGCGGTTTTGCATTTTGTTGATACGCGGTTTTGTACATTAAACGACGATATGTATGTATGTATATTTGAAGTAGTTGTATGTACAAAATATTAATCGATGATTGTAAATTAATTTGCATGTAGATATGTAAACACATATGTGTGAACCATGAGCTGCATGGAATTGAATAAATAGTGCTTCAGTGGGGCATGGTTTGAGTTTGCTGTTCTCACATTCTAACAATTTTAGAACATACTTACTTACGCCGAAAAAATTTAACTTTTTTTTTACGGGACTAGAAAGTTTCTTCATACATATGTATATGACAGGAAATTTTTTTGCAAAATTGTTTAAATCGGTCGGCGATCGAGACATCCCTACATAACGGTTTTAAATTAAACAAAAACAAGTAAGAGCAGCGCTGTCTTCGGCTATGCCGAAGGCTTCATACCTTTCATGAACATCTGCAAATTTTACTTTGACATATTACTGATTTTGAATACATCTGCATATATCGATAGAGGAGTTACATACTTATATAAAAAATCGCATCTAAACAATCAGAGGTGTGGAAGATATACTTTATATGGCACCAATCTAAGTGATTTTCACTGCTATGTGATCGGTATGTAAACCGGTAACACAATTTATTGGATTTAGTTTCCTACATAAAGGAGATATATCGCAAAAACTGGTATCTGAACAATCAGTGCTATAGGAGATAAAGCTTATACAGCATAGATTTTGACGATTTTCTCAGTAGACTTTGTATTATTATTTATAAAATATCTTACGAAATTTATCGGTTTTAGCTGTTCAANAGGGGCTGCAGGCTATAGTGACCCGATCTTCGTTATTTTCACTGTAAGTGCTGATAATGAA
>NW_016176970.1:0-1184 GCF_001687245.7 Rhagoletis zephyria | reverse complement strand
CGATCTTTGTAATTTTCTCCGTAAGCATTCTGTTGATAATGGGTGCAAGTGCTGCAATAATAATGCTTCGTAGCTGCATAAATGGAGAAGTTATAACGAAAAATCTCATATCTGAACAATCAGTTGTATGGGAGCTATATGTTAAAGTGGTCCGATTCTTCCGGTTCCGACAAATGATTAATACATTATAAAAATAAAACCACTTACCAAATTTGATCCGGATATCTCTAAAACTGAGAGACTAGATTGCATACAAACAGACAGACAGACGGACAGACGGACAGACGGACATGGATAAATCAACTCAGCTCGACGATCTGATCATATAAGTATACATTTTAATGGGTCTATCTCTTCTTATTCTGGTACTTACAAACATCGGACCAAAGTTATAATACCATTTCATGCTCATGAAAGGTATAAAAAGGTTGAAAATTTCTAATATATGGAGAATCCGGCAACCGATCAAAACACGCAATTTACAAAACGAAAGACAATTAAATTTTCGATCTTCGGTTTTCGAGATAATTACAAAGATTTAAAAATAAATTGTTCTTTGATAAATTACAAAATTTTCGATTCATATTGTATAAAATATGTAGGAAAACGACCTTCGGAAAATTTTTGATACTCATTTCTCAAAACAAACATATAAATCAGAGAAAAAAATGCATAAAAAAAAACAAGCGTTGTTCGCATGAGATACAAATTTTGCATTGATCATTTATAAATACATTAATACAGGAACACCAAATAATGATATCACATCTGTATTGGCCAATTGTTAAACTTAACTTATCGGCCATTTGATACATTATTTATTTAAAATTTACAGCTTCTCCAGTTGCCTGAAATTTTATGACTAACTTTGGATAAAAAAAAATCATCAATTATATGTAAGCCTGTGCTTTCAGAAAAAAATGTATTTTGTTCATTACGACAACAATATGAGGCAGGAAATAAAAATTTTTGATATTAGATAATAAATGTGCATAATTTGCTTATTTTGGAAAATGCAAAATATGCAATGAATATATATGTATTTCAGTAACAACTTTACTTAGCGAAATCTTCCATTTAATTCGGTTGCTTGAAATCTGAAGAAATCAAAGAAAATAGAAAATAAATAAAAAGATTTCTAAAAATTAAATGATATTAAAAACAGATATTTTTCTTTAAAAAAT
>NW_016176969.1:3360-8840 GCF_001687245.7 Rhagoletis zephyria | reverse complement strand
TTAGAAAAAAGCTACTTACAAAACCTTTAATAATTGAATCATGGGTTGCAGGAATAAACTGTTATTTTGTGCTATCACAGCAAGCCCCGAGCTGTGTAATAACAATGCGAACATCAAAATCGTGTAATGTCATAAATTATTTTTTTTATTAGCAACAGTTTATTTAGGGATTAAATTTACAACGAAAATGACGAGATTTCCTAGAAGCAGCTAAAAATAGTGGCATATTGAACGAATACAACAAGTGTTTTACGGCACATATGCGAGCGAACAAACATATTAAAGTACAAAAATACATATACACGTGTGTACGCGTGTGCTTTGTAATGAGGTGATAATTTCTTGAGGATATGAGAACTATGAATAAGATACGAAAAACATTTGACAGACAAACTTATGAATAAAAAAATAAAACGTTGCTAATGAGAAGCTATCTCAAAAATTACTCCAACCCAATTAAGTGGATTAGGAAAAAATTCAATATTCCTCTTTTCAGTTATTATTTCTTTTCACAGGTATTCGTATATTACGCTGTAGCAATAAAAAGTTCGAGTACGCGCGTCGTAAAAGGGAATCACGCCATGTTTGAGTATTTAGGAAGCTTTAATGAATTCAATAAAAAACTAAATATGTATGTTTGTACATACATATGTATGTATGTATCTACAAATGTACATATATTAAAATGTTTCTTTTTCAAAGTAGGTGGGTGGGGCAAATGAGCTGCTATGTGATGTTCATTGCATTGTGGCGTCGAAAGATGCGACACATGGTGTGGAATATGAAAACATGTGTTTCCCCGAGTGTGAGAATATTTGATCGCGAGCTTTTTAATAAAACAAAAATCCTTTTGATTTTTACGCGCTATAGTATTGATAGACCGTTAATTGTAGCGAGATCACACTTGATATTGAAACTCATGTACGTATGCATGTATGTATGAAGAAATTGAAAGATCGTTAATAAACACATATGTCTGTATGTAAGGAATTTTGTATTCAGATAGTGTTTTGTATTTTATAGGTATCTAGATACATGCTAACTTCGTAATGATTCGTGTAAGGCTGCCACCTAGTCGAAATTAATTATAAATTAGATAAAACATATATGTATGTAAAATAAAAAGTATTTTAAAAATCCAAAATATTTATGAATGGGGTTGCCACCTGTTTATTGTGTAGAAAACTAAGATACAATATTACTATTCGCGGGTACTAAACCAAAGCTCTTAAACAATGCTTCGCCTATATATATGTTGACTTTTATTGCAGTATAATACTGTTTTTAGATTCCAAAATGGATGCTGCGGTTTTTTCCAAAATACTGTATTAATACGAAAATATATTTTTTTGCTTCCTAAATTTTTTAATGTTCAGAAGAAGTAGACATATATCAGTCGCTGATATAAAGCGATGAAAGCTAACAGCGAATTGTGCGTGGAAACATGTTATAAAATTGCATATCGTCGTTTAAAGTACAAAACTGCGTATCGTCATTCTGCAAAACCGCGTAACTGACATGGGCTGCCAAAAATTGGATTTGCTCACACAAGCTCTTGACTCAATCCTTATCCATTCGTCCTGAAATATACTAGCCAGAAATGCCATTGCTTTATAAAAAAGAGAACCATTTTGAAATATCAGTGTTTTTACGCCCTAGAAAATAATTTCTACAACTTCACACACGCGGTTTTTCATTTTGTTGATACGCGGTTTTGCACTTTAAACGACAATATACATAATAATAATAATAATAATAATAATAAGAGATTGGCGCTTACACATACATATGTTAGTGTTTGGCCGAGCTTCTCCTCCATTTTGTGGCATGCGCCTTGATGTTGTCATACAAAGCGGAGGGACCTACAGTTCAACGCCGGCTCCGAACGGCGATTGTATTTTTATGAGAAGCTGTTTTTCATGGCAGAAATACACTCGGAGGTTTGCCATTGCCTGCCGAGGGGCGACCGCTGTTAAGAAAAAACCTTTCTTCTATATTTTTTGCGATATTTAGCGGCCGGCATATACATACAGTCTTGTAAAAAGTTGGGACACGATTTTTTCTTTCGTTGGTTTCGTGTTTCATTAAAGTCTAGTTAAATATATAAATATATGCAAATCCACATGTCAAACTTCAGAGAGAAATTCCAAAAATTGTCTCAACAACAAACTTTTTGTTCATAGTTTAAATTCTAGGTATGCAGTTTTGTACATGATACAAAAAAGAAGGTAGTTTCAATAAACAACTTTTGACGGATAATAAAACTTTTTGAAGTTTCATAAATTGTAAGTATACTCAACGGCCTTGCTACTTTGATAATATTAAAACAATAAATCGGAGTATTTTCTTTCCCATATTTATACCAATGTAATAACATTTCAAATCAAAAACCATTATCAGTGCTTGGTACTTTTTTTTACTTACGTGGTTGGCACCTTTTTTTTAAATATTTAAAACGTAAACTGTTAAAGGAGACTCCATCGTAATTGTTCTTTTCATTTTGTAATAAACACCACGCATTATTCTGTTATATTTTTGTTTTCTTATTTTGAATGCAATCTTGCGATTTAAAAATCGAATGTTCTTCCCAAATGAAAACTTTTTATATTTCGGTTCAAATTTACTTTTAAATTTCTCATAAGATTTTGGCTTTGAATTTGAGAATTAGGCTTTGTGATTAGCGCATCATCATTAAATTTAACAAATTTTTAATTTATGCAAAACACCTGAAGTCGGCTTGAACAGACCGCCCTCCAATAAACAACTAACAGATCGTCGCTTAAAGTACAAAACCGTGTATCAACAAAATGCACAACTGCGTATGTGAGGTTGCATGTATTATTTTGTAGAGTGTAAAAACACTCATAGTTCAAAATGGTTATCTTTTTTTTACAAAGAAANGTGCGTATGTGAGGTTGCATAAATTATTTTGCAGAGAGTAAAAACACTCATATTTCAAAATGGTTCTCTTTTTTACAAAGAAATCGCATTTCAGGACGAATGGATCAGGCTTGAGCCAAGAGCTTGTGTGAGCAAATCCAATTTTAGGCAAAAAATGTCAGTTACGCGGTTTTGCAGAACGACGATACGCGGTTTTGTACTTTAAGCGACGATATGTAAGTATACACTTTCTTCATGCTTTCTGAAACCTAGTCGTCAACCCCATTTTCGAAATCATGTAGCCGGCATAATTTTCTAGTTCATCATCTTTGAATGTACTGATAAAATCTTCTGCTTCAAAAGAAAATATTTTTTCTAGTGATCAGGTAGCATGAATTTGATGAAATGTCATAATTTTATTAAAAGTCAAATGGTTAACGACAACAACGAATGTCATTAAATGAAACTACCTTCTTTTTTGTATCATGTTTCAAACCATTAAAGCCGTTCGAGACCGATATCATCATACCTGCGCAGCTACATACGAAACGCGATTCCTCGTGACTGTCTTTCAAGAGCTCAATATACCTATTGCAAGAAAACGTCGGTGAATATTGCCCCGTACACATTGGAAAAGTAGTATATTGTTTCCAGGAGCCCTTGTCTGGTGGAACTCACTAGAAAAGGCTACACTTGTAAAACAGGAATTAGCGAAGCATTAGGAACCACACCTACATTGGCGTTTAACATGCATATGTTGAACACGGCGCCTGTGTATTGTGCAAACCGAATTGTCGCAGCACGAACNACACGAACTGCTATTAGGCTAAGGGAAACCGACTCCTTTTGTGCCATAAAAAAGGAAAAGACCTTTTCCTGCTGCAGCAAATGTTTTTATAGGGCTCTTTAAAGCACGTTACCTCTCAAAGGCTAGCGATGGGGGTTCTGACAGGCCATTGTGCGATTGGTATTCATGCGGTGCGACTAGGAATTTAAACTGATCCTTTTGTATCAGCTGTGAAGGGGAAGATAAAGTGGAATCATCTCCACACTTTCTTTTAGACTGTCAAACCTTCGCGAGGCTAAGATGAAAGCATTTTGGCTTGCAGTTCTGAACAAACACTGAGCTCTCAGGGATCGAAATTAGCCACATTCGAAATTCCGTAATCGGCTCGACGCGTTAACTTAACACAACCTAAGCTGTACTTCTTTGAGCTATGAAATAGTTGGTCGCATTAGCTATAACACATGAAAAACATGTATGAAGGCGTTCAGAAAACTTACAAAACTAATGATGCAGTTCGATTTCCCATTACCGAAATAGAAGGAAACCGTCCTCTTGGCACATGTCTTTTATGTGGCTATAACAGAGTGTGTAATTAGTGGTGTCGCTTGTGCATATCTTTAGAAGTGAGGTTTTTGTCAACTTTTTGTAGTGTAAGATACGAGGCTTGAATTTGGTAAATAAAAAATAAACTGTAGAACTTATGTTGACGCAAAACTTATGAAGCATTTACTTTGTGGCCATATATTGATAATTTCTTACCGACTTATCCAATAACCGTCAAAAGTCGACTTACGACTGGATGCAACTCTATATAGTTGAGAGAGCAATTCATTCGAGAACTATAATTAGTTCGGTATGGATTATTCATTGTACAAATATACTACGTACATATTTTATATAGACTGCGGGTTATAATACTCTGCAGAAAAAATTTATCAATTGATAGAAAACAATCCACTTGTAGTTAGCTTTTCTGCGGAATTTCGATAAAATATTTAACTTTTAGTTAACTACAACAACTAACATGAAGCTAGTTGAAAAGTAATGCAGGAGTAATGCAGACGTAATCATGAGATTGCTTACCTTAACCAAGTTTTTTTTCTAAATATCCTCATACAAATTTTACATTGAATAAACTTTTTTCTTCACTCCACAAATATTTCTTCAGATTCAGGAAAAATAAAATAAATATCGAAATTTTATATTATCATTTTAAGTCATGTATGTATGTCTGACAGAATTCGAATATGGGACCACATACAGCAAAATATGCAAACAAATATGTCATGTTGATTATAGTAAATAAAAAAAAAACAAGTAATTTTTAAGCAGAAAACAAAACCGACTTCAAATCTCATATAAAAATTTTGGAGTACCGTTAATTTTGTCATTATCCAAACATCGGATCTAAATCAGATTAGCATGGGACCATCTCTGAGACATTTCCGATGCAAAAAGAATTTTCAAAATCGGTTGACGTGGTCCAAAGTTACGCGGTAACATACATAAAACAAAAAAAAAGTATTCCGACGAATTTATAACCTCCCCTTTTTTGAAGTCGGTTAAAAATTAAAAAAAAATATTAGGCCTCATGCATAAAAAGTGAGCTTAAGCTCCGATTCGATTTGTAGTTGGCTACACCTTTTCCAACAGTATTTCAGAAAAACACAAATGTATTTCAGAAAAGGCCAAATGTATTTCAGAAAACCTCAAATGTATTTCAGAAAATCTCAAATGTATTTCAGAAAAACCCAAATGTATTTCAGAAAAGCTCAAATGTATTTCAGAAAAACGCAAATGTATTTCAGAAAAC
>NW_016176969.1:0-2893 GCF_001687245.7 Rhagoletis zephyria | reverse complement strand
TCCCTACAAGACAGCTGAGTATCATATGAGTACTCATATTATCATTATCCCTAATCACAAAAGTGCTTATCAAAGTCCTCATTTTCGTTCAGGCCATGGGAAAAAATTGAGTACTTTCCCCTCAATGTTGTCATCAGAAAGTCCTCAGTACTAATAGTCAAACTACTCATTTATGCCGTACTACAAAAACAAAAGTGTAAATATGTTAGAATTTTTGCCTAAAGTGCTCAGCAATGTCTTGTAGGCGTGATTTCCCACATGTGTGTGCTTGTGATTGCTTTGAATGATATCAACCAGTTCTGAGTGGCACACGACATGTGCACCGCCAACATTCTCGAGCTAAGCGGTCGATAATTGATTTTGAATTAAAATTAATTACTAAGTTTAGCGCCAGACGTTTAAGTGCATGAGTGCAGCAAAATTGCAATTGATTGGCGTGAAAAATATTTGCTCTTCATATTGCGGCGTCTATTGTTGTTGGCTTATATTTCATATAAAATTAAAAAACAAAACTCTTCAAGTAGCATATGACGTCCTTCATAAGACATTGAAAAATAACCTTCAACACAATAAAATAAAGTAAGTTCCGGCGAAACTGAACTTTATCGCGACAACTTCGACAGAAATAATTATCCGGCTGGTCCATTTGCTAGCATGTCTACCCATCAGGCCGTGACCAAGTTATTATAATAACAATAGAAAGTTTACAACATGTTATCTCCTTTATCGCTTTATCGCTATGAGACGTCAGCGCTGATTCGGATTAACTCGTTAATTCGGAATTATCTCGGGAATGAACGGCAGTTGATGCGGGTTAAGTCTTGCAGCTAATCCTCAAAATTAATACGGATCAGAGGAATTTGTGATGCCAGCACTGAATAGCAGTTATCAATTGTGCATGCATACATACAAGGAAACAAAGAAAGCGACCTTGGCGTCCGAAGTATGTAGGCAAGTGGTGAGAACTGCAGCCGGATCTTAAAACAAAAACTTTTTATGTGTTTACCCTGTGGGGAAAATCTCTAGTTCTGAACTGGTACGCTTCTAGTACATTTAGACCCAGTACTGGTTCGCGATAAATCTCTTTTGCATGTAAGCAACTGGCGAATTTAACAGGGCGATGTCCTCGGAAGTGTCAATTGCCCCCCGCTGCATCCCTTTTTCGATAGTTCCGAACTAGTCCTAAATTCTGTAGTTCCGAACCAGTTATAAAAGCGACAGACGAAAGAAAAAAGTATCATGATTTTTCAATCTTTTTGGTTCTTCCGTGTGTGCGATTTTAAGTTATTTTGGAAGTAATGTGTTTTCAATTTGAAATTAAATTTGTTTGAATGAATTTAAGAAATGTACGTTTACATATCTTTAGCTGTAGCTGAGTTTGCAGAGGTGCTCGCTGTTATTTCTTAATTTCCAGACGGTCCCAAAATGTTGAAATGTTAACACAAATTTTAGTTTTGTATTACCAAGCTATGAAAAAGCATCAGCGAAGCACAGAATTGAAGCGTATTTGAACGTAAAAGCCGCCGAACACATATCTATGTAAAGTAAACAAGCCCCCCGATGCATGCCTTATTCGATAGCCCCGAACTAGTTCGTCTGCATCCATTTTCTATATCCGAACCATTTCTAAATTCGTCACTTTAGATATAGATTTCTAGTGAAAAAAATTTAAAAAAATTAGTTTATAAATAAGTACCACTTTTCGCCGATTTCGGACTGGTGGGGATCTAGTTCCTATCGGCCTAGTTCCTTTTTGGCGATAAAGACCTAGTACGGAACTAGAAATTTGATTCACTAGCCCGCGGTTTCCCTGTGGGGTACCTACTTGTACCCAGCAAGAACGACCTAACGCATTCTCCAATACACTTACAAAATTGTCAATAAAAACCATCACATTTGCATAATAACGATATCCATATGCCATTCTTTACGTTATATAACACGTGATTAATCGCATAATAACATTTGATTGTAAAGAGACAACTACATATAGTATAATATAATAGCGAATTCCATGTGAAAGAACGAGAAAACTACTCACACGTGAAACGATTATGCGTTAGATTTCTCCAGGAGCCCTATGTAATATTATGGAAAGTTTTTGAATTTCTCACACAAACTTTTTGTAGTACTAGGCGTATATAACGCATTAGTTAACAGATAGGGTTCTTACTGGGTACATATGTATACATATATATGTATGTGTATTATGAAAGCATGAACATCATTAATGTAATGAGTGTCAATGTCAAGAGTACGGCTGCATTGTTAGTGCCAAGATTTTTCTGTGCGAACTACATACATACACACACATACAAGCTCCCCTGTAGGGAAACCGCGGACTAGTGAATCAAATTTCTAGTTCCGTACTAGGTCTTTATTGCCAAAAAGGAACTAGTCCGATTGGAACTAGATCCCCACCAGTCCAAAATCGGCGAAGAGTGGTACTTTTAAGAAACTAATTTTTTTCAGTTTTTTTCACTAGAAATCTATATCTAAAGTGACGAATTTAGAAATGCTTCGGAACTATAGAAAAAGGGATGCAGATAGAACTAGATCCTATTTGTCGAATATAGAACTATTTCGGAACTATCGAATAAGGGATGCAGCGGGGGGCTTGTTTACTTTACATAGATATGTGTTCGGCGGCATTTTCGTTCAAATACGCTTCTATTCTGCGCTTCGTAGATGCTTTTTCATAGCTTGGTAATACAAAACTAAAATTTGTGTTAACATTTCAACATCTTGGGACCGTCTGGAATCTAAGAAATAACAGCGAGCACCTCTGTAAACTCAGCTACAGCTAAAGGTATGTAAACGTACATTTCTTACAATCATTCAAACAAATTTAATTTAAAATTTAAAACACATTTCTTCCAAAATAACTTAAAAT
>NW_016176965.1:2686-8841 GCF_001687245.7 Rhagoletis zephyria | reverse complement strand
ATACAAGAGCGACAAAATTATTTTTTCCACAACTAATTAACGGCAAAAAAACGGCAAATTCATAGGTATATGCGACATTTTTTTCTTCATGAAAAAATTTTTTTTTCTTTTTTTATTTAAAAAAAATATTTTTTTCAAAAGTAAACTAGCTCATCTTGGAACGGCAAAAAAACGGCAAATTTGGACATAAAGCCTAGTCTTTTGTCTTTGAGTTTGGAGGGGTGCTTCGCTAACTTTATATAAAGTTAGCAAAACACCTTATATCTAAAAAAATACAAGAGCGACAAAATTATTTTTTCCACAACTAATTAACGGCAAAAAAACGGCAAATTCATAGGTATATGCGACATTTTTTTCTTCATGTTGTTTCGCTAACTTTATACACATGGTAAGTAAAACTTTCCAGAAAAATTTTGCGAAAAAATTATGCAATTCAAATATCTGAAATTACAGACTTTAACAGTTTGTAAAGTATTTTTAGATCACTGTTATATAAGTGCCATAGCAAGGAATTCGAAATATATGCACCTTATATTGGGTTTAAAAGATTTTTTCAGCACTTAAACTTATGAAATTCGCTATTTTTATTAAATTTGCCGAAAATGTAAAAACAACCTTACGTCAATAAATGTTCAACCTTAACAAAAATATGTAGCTCTTCATTTCAGCTACTATTAGTATTATTTAGCTCCTTTTAGCTCTTTTTTCGACTGTTTAGCTCCAAACGAAATTTTTCTCTGGCAACACTGTATGAAACGTATGCTTTGATTACTTAATAATTTATCATCCATGTAACAGGAATATGCCACAGCAAAGCGTGGCAGGGTACAGCTAGTTTTAAATAAAATACTATATATGTTTTCAGACTTTGAAAAGGTTCTATAAATGTCTTGGAAAAAGATGGCAACCCTGGACATAGCGGTCATACGGAATACATTTAATTTTTATTACCTCGCTTTTGTTAGCTTGGGATGTAACTATATAATATTGATGCGCCTAAAAGATGCAGCGATTTCCATTATAAAGTTGCATACCTGATGACAGTACGAATTGAAATTGCTTTAAATTTCCATTCTTAACCCCACGTCTCCCCTTCTACAGATTCTGTTAAAAAAAAACTGTGTTGTGAAGACAAATTTGTGAGGTGGAGTCCGCAAATTTCCACTGTTAAACCATATCTGTCTTGCCGAATTTCTCACCATTGCTGTCTTAACATCAGCTGTCATTTCGTAGTTTGACAACTCAGTTTTTATTTTAACGCGCCGTTTTGAAAGTGATATGTCAAGAGAGTAAGTTACCGACATCAGAAAACAGGTCTAAGGTAAAACAGAAATATGACAGATGTTAAGACACATTTAATAGAAGGTGGATACATGGGGTAAAGTAACCTGATGACAGTACAAATGGAAATTATAAAGCGAGTTTTTAGTTTTTTAAACAATAATAAGGAATATTCCGGCCCACAGTGTGTCTTGTAGAATAAGCTAGGTGGACAGTTTTATTTATGGGTCGTTTTGGGGTATATTTAAGATACTGATTTGTGATATGCTATCCGTGTTTTTAGGATGGGTTCTTGTGCGTGAATTATTGCGAATTTAGCAAAATTTTTGGTTGCTGAAATTTACTTATGCAATCGAGTATGGAAGCTTCGCACTCGCGCAAATCGGAGAAACATTGTGTGGTATACTTTCGTTTACGCCTACTGTGTAAAGGTGTATACACAACACAATATCAGAAATAGTCCACAGTTTATTTTAGTAAAGTAGATGTAATAAATACCAATAGAAATATGATCTATTGTTAAAAATTTACACAAAATCACACAGGTGTGCGATATGTTCTAATTGTCAGCCAAATAAACGCAGTTTTAGAAATATCTCACTCCAGCACTACCTAGCGGGTAAATTTTTAGTGGAATTATTTATTTTTAAGCTTCTAGCCGTTTAGTAGGTCAGCTTTCTTAATTTTTTTGAAGCAACAACAAAAAGTTTTTATTTGTTTTAATTGAAAAACCTTCCACACAAAAATTACAAAAAAGTACCTTACATAATCGAAATCAGTTCAGCTGTTTGGTCGGGCAAAGCGGACATCCGAAAAATATTTTGTTTATATTTATATTAGAAGTCAGTGGGGTAAAAGTATGTACAATTGTATTTTTTATATAATTTGAAAGTACATTGGGTACATATAGACCATTTTCGGTACATTTTCAACTTAGCCAAATAAGTCTGGGGTTTTCTCGAATGCACTCGAACTCATCTCTTCTTTATCAGACATCGTCTACGTAGCTCTGTCTTATGAGCAGACAAGAATAATCATAGATTTGTTAAGGTTGTTTTCTATTCGTTTCTTCTTCTTCTTTTTCTAACTAACTACTAAGTGACGCCAATTGGAAATGCCAAGTGGAGCCAAGTCTTTCTCCACCTGGTCTTTCCAACGCAGAGGAGACCTTCCTCTTCCTATTTTACCAGTATCGCGGCCCGCTTTGAATACTTACGGAGCAGGGGCGTTTCTATTCATTCTATATCGTTTTAAAGCTCATACAGCTCATCGCTTAATCGTTGCGATATTCGTCATCACCAACGCGTAAAGGTCCGCAAATCTTTCGCAGAATCTTTCTCTCGAAAACTCCAAGAGCCGCCTCATCAGTTGCTTTCATTGTCCATGCCTCCGCGCCATACACCAGCACATGCATGATGAGTGACTTATAGAGTGTGATATTTGTACGAAGAGAGAGGACCTTACTTCTCAATTGCCTACTCAGTCCAAGGTAGCACTGGCAAGAGTGATTCTCCGTTGGATTTCAAGGCTGACATTATTATTGGTGGTTCCCAAATAAACGAAATCGTCTACTTTTTCAAACTTGAAACTGTACTTCGGTTTGTCCTCGTTCACCACCAGACCCATTCACTTTGCTTCTCTATCCAATCCCGAGAAGGCATAACAGGCGTATCCCTTGTTTCTACCGATAATATCGATGTCGTCGGCGTACGCTCTTGTCTTGCCTGAGCGGTTCAGTTATGCGGCTCTTATTATCTTCAACAACAAGAAACAACAAAACTTTCGATTCGATAAATAGACAAATTTCAGTAAATCAATAAATATCGACAACTCGACAGATTGAAAGAACTCGATGCGTTACAATAACTCGATAAATTTCGGTAACTCTATAAATAATAACAATTCAATAAGTTTAGATAACTTGATAAATTTCAGTTAGTTGACCAATTTCGATAATACCATAAATTTTTACAGCTCTGTGATACCCGCACATTTTGACTACTAATTTTCTGTGTCTATAAATTTTGACAACTCAATAAACATTGATCAATTAAAGAATTCGATACATTTCCATAATTCAATAAACATGGACAACTCGATTAATTTCGGTAACTATAAACTTGGATGATTCGATAAATTTCGGTAGCTTGATAACTTTCAGGGCCTACTTTTTATACCCGAGCGCACTTGTGCACAATGGTATTATAACTTTGTTCACATAACGGTTGTTTGTAACAGGCAAAACGAATCGAGATAGATATAGACAAATGTATACATAAATGATCAGAATGAAAAGAGAAATCGATTAAGCGGTGACAGTCTGTCGTCCGTCCGTCCGTCCGTCTGTGCACACGATAACTCGAGTAAAAATTGAGATATCTTAACGAAACTTTGTATGTGCACTTCTTTCGGGCGTAGGACGGATGGTATTGAAAATAGGCAATATCGGACAATAACCACGCCTACCTCTCATATAACGATAATGCGATATTTCAGTAACTACTGAAGATTATTCACTCAAATTGATATTTACAATAATTTTTAGACGAAAAATAAGAATATTATACATTTTTGGTAAATGGGCGTAGCCACGCCCACTTATGGATACATGTGTATATCTTGGTAACCGCTGCACCAATTTCTTCCCAACTTGGCACAGTTGTTAGTCTTGCTACGGCATACTAAATGGCCGAAAATTTTTAAAATCGGACAATAACCACGCCTACTTCCCATATAACGGTAATTTGGAGAAATACGAAATCTTCCATAAATCAGTAAATATTAGGGCTAATTTACTCAAAATTGATGCTTGCAACATTTCTGTACCAAAAAATACGTTAAGGATAAAATTTTGGAAAATGGGCGTGGCACCGCCCACTTATGATCACATCTATGTATCTCGGTAACCGTTCTACCAATTTGTACCAAACTCGGTATGATTATTGTGCTTGCCACATAGAAGCAAAACGGTGAAAATTATTGGATTCAGATTAAAATTACGACCACTTTTCATATAACGGAAAATTTCAGAAATGCATGAAACTTCAATATTTCGAAATTTAAGGACGCTAATTTACTCAAAATTGATACACACCGGCTTACCATGTAGCGGTACCTGCGCCGGGTACTTAATGTCCGGCTCCGCTCGAACTTAGACTTTCTTACTTGTTTAAGATTGAATTTATTTCGATTCCTGTCGAAAAATTTCAATTAATAATCATACCCTAAATCTTATGTATTTCTCATTGTGTTCATTTGCGTATTTATCTTAAATTTTGCTTTCACTTTGCATCTGAATGGTTATCATTTATTTCATCATCACATTTAGTTTTATTGCAAAGTTTTATTTGAAGCAAAACAACGACGCATGATATGAATGTTGTTGCATCCGAAAATTGGCGCTAACTGGTTAAAGAATCACCCTCCAGATCTAGGAAAATCGAATACAGATTCTTAAGGTACGACTCAAAGTTAAGTTTGTGTATTTCGGCGTTTTTGTGTCATTTCAAGATGTGAGGTATTCCTTACTGTGTAATTTGATAATTATGAAGTTGATACTCAATTTTTAATAATTAATATTTTTGCTTTATGTATAGTACATTCGTGTTATTATTTTCTTGAAGTTGGGTCGTTTTTGAAATTTTAGTAGCACAAAGTGAAACACTTCAAATACCAAATTTTTTTTACAGTTACATCATAGTACAATAATTACAGGAATTGTCGTCCCATAGAGTTTTGCCTCACATCGAAATTCGTGCTCCCTTATCATGGTACCATGGTGAAATAAATATAAGGTTACATAACCTCACTTTTTCTGCATGCCAATTGCGGCCATGCATTTTGGGGTAATAGAAAAAAGGGGAAAAGATTATGATTATTTTTACTACTTTTACTACTATTTCCAATGCATAAATATATCAGTGGACCCCAAACCAGTTAAATGAAGCTTCTTCAATAAGATAATTTTTTCTGTAAACCAGTGTAATTAAAGTTTCATATTTTCGCTCAAGAGAAATTGTTATTACTTAATTTTTATTTTTTCGATCAAATATATCGATTTTAATAATTATTATTCAGTTTAATTTTTCTACCTTAAAATTATTATTTGTAAAACTTAAAAGGCCACTCGGTCGTACCACACCCATATGACGATAGTTAAAACTTAAAAAATAAGGACTATTTGCCGTCTTTCATTTATTCATATCAAAACAAATTAAATTATACCGTTCTCTTTATTTAATAATTCTTAAGTTCTAATAAAAATTACATATTAGCCCGTATGGAATTTTATTTGTATTTTTTCCTTAAGTTCTGAAGTACATGTATATGCGTACTTAGTTTTTAAATATCTAAACTTTAGAGGGAATTTTATTACGACCTTTATTTTCGTTACCATTTTAAAATTTCATTTTTGGATTCTATCAGTTATATTATAAAATAATTTTGCGTTTAAATTGTTAGACCAAAGTGCATTGTCGTAGCCATACGAGGCACTGCTCCAATAATATGTTGAATATGTATACTATATATTTTACCAAAAATTTACTTTCAAAATCACAATTATTGGAAATTATCGCTCAAATTTTCCAACCGAATTTGAAACGAAAGGTCAAAGCAAAAGCGAAACAAAGAAACAGTGATACCTGCGGATACTTTTTTCACAAAATTGTCTGCTCCATTTTTTGTTCCATTTTGCCCAAAATATGAAATTGGAATAAATAGAGTAGGCATTACTGTAATGCTTTCTTCTTCTTCTTTTTTGGCGCTGTAACCGCCTAAGCGATTTTGGCCGAGTTCAGCAAAGCACGCCAGTCGTTTCTCCTCTGTGCCAACTGACGCCAATTGGAAACGCCAAGTGAAGCCAAGTCCTTCTC
>NW_016176965.1:0-2661 GCF_001687245.7 Rhagoletis zephyria | reverse complement strand
TAACTCGAGTAAAAATTGAGATATCTTAACGAAACTTTGTATGTGCACTTCTTTCGGGCGTAGGACGGATGGTATTGAAAATAGGCAATATCGGACAATAACCACGCCTACCTCTCATATAACGATAATGCGATATTTCAGTAACTACTGAAGATTATTCACTCAAATTGATATTTACAATAATTTTTAGACGAAAAATAAGAATATTATACATTTTTGGTAAATGGGCGTAGCCACGCCCACTTATGGTTACATGTGTATATCTTGGTAACCGCTACACCAATTTCTTCCAAACTTGGCACAGTTGTTAGTCTTGCTACGGCATACTAAATGGCCGAAAATTTTTAAAATCGGACAATAACCACGCCTACTTCCCATATAACGGTAATTTGGAGAAATACGAAATCTTCCATAAATCAGTAAATATTAGGGCTAATTTACTCAAAATTGATGCTTGCAACATTTCTGTACCAAAAAATACGTTAAGGATAAAATTTTGGAAAATGGGCGTGGCACCGCCCACTTATGATCACATCTATGTATCTCGGTAACCGTTCTACCAATTTGTACCAAACTCGGTATGATTATTGTGCTTGCCACATAGAAGCAAAACGGTGAAAATTATTGGATTCAGATTAAAATTACGACCACTTTTCATATAACGGAAAATTTCAGAAATGCATGAAACTTCAATATTTCGAAATTTAAGGACGCTAATTTACTCAAAATTGATACACACCGGCTTACCATGTAGCGGTACCTGCGCCGGGTACTTAATGTCCGGCTCCGCTCGAACTTAGACTTTCTTACTTGTTTAAGATTGAATTTATTTCGATTCCTGTCGAAAAATTTCAATTAATAATCATACCCTAAATCTTATGTATTTCTCATTGTGTTCATTTGCGTATTTATCTTAAATTTTGCTTTCACTTTGCATCTGAATGGTTATCATTTATTTCATCATCACATTTAGTTTTATTGCAAAGTTTTATTTGAAGCAAAACAACGACGCATGATATGAATGTTGTTGCATCCGAAAATTGGCGCTAACTGGTTAAAGAATCACCCTCCAGATCTAGGAAAATCGAATACAGATTCTTAAGGTACGACTCAAAGTTAAGTTTGTGTATTTCGGCGTTTTTGTGTCATTTCAAGATGTGAGGTATTCCTTACTGTGTAATTTGATAATTATGAAGTTGATACTCAATTTTTAATAATTAATATTTTTGCTTTATGTATAGTACATTCGTGTTATTATTTTCTTGAAGTTGGGTCGTTTTTGAAATTTTAGTAGCACAAAGTGAAACACTTCAAATACCAAATTTTTTTTACAGTTACATCATAGTACAATAATTACAGGAATTGTCGTCCCATAGAGTTTTGCCTCACATCGAAATTCGTGCTCCCTTATCATGGTACCATGGTGAAATAAATATAAGGTTACATAACCTCACTTTTTCTGCATGCCAATTGCGGCCATGCATTTTGGGGTAATAGAAAAAAGGGGAAAAGATTATGATTATTTTTACTACTTTTACTACTATTTCCAATGCATAAATATATCAGTGGACCCCAAACCAGTTAAATGAAGCTTCTTCAATAAGATAATTTTTTCTGTAAACCAGTGTAATTAAAGTTTCATATTTTCGCTCAAGAGAAATTGTTATTACTTAATTTTTATTTTTTCGATCAAATATATCGATTTTAATAATTATTATTCAGTTTAATTTTTCTACCTTAAAATTATTATTTGTAAAACTTAAAAGGCCACTCGGTCGTACCACACCCATATGACGATAGTTAAAACTTAAAAAATAAGGACTATTTGCCGTCTTTCATTTATTCATATCAAAACAAATTAAATTATACCGTTCTCTTTATTTAATAATTCTTAAGTTCTAATAAAAATTACATATTAGCCCGTATGGAATTTTATTTGTATTTTTTCCTTAAGTTCTGAAGTACATGTATATGCGTACTTAGTTTTTAAATATCTAAACTTTAGAGGGAATTTTATTACGACCTTTATTTTCGTTACCATTTTAAAATTTCATTTTTGGATTCTATCAGTTATATTATAAAATAATTTTGCGTTTAAATTGTTAGACCAAAGTGCATTGTCGTAGCCATACGAAGCACTGCTCCAATAATATGTTGAATATGTATACTATATATTTTACCAAAAATTTACTTTCAAAATCACAATTATTGGAAATTATCGCTCAAATTTTCCACCGAATTTGAAACGAAAGGTCAAAGCAAAAGCGAAACAAAGAAACAGTGATACCTGCGGATACTTTTTTCACAAAATTGTCTGCTCCATTTTTTGTTCCATTTTGCCCAAAATTGAAATTGGAATAAATAGAGTAGGCATTACTGTAACGCTGGTACGTCCAATTTGCGAAAATTACAACAACCACCCCCTAAGTGACAACACCTTTTTATTATTTCAACAGGTAGAAGCAAGGCATTTCTCTCTTTTGAACTGCGACTAAAATGTCAACTCTTAACCCTATACTATTCAAAATTTTAATTTTTTATACCCGAGCGCACTTGTGCACAAGGGTATTATAACTTTGTTCACATAACGGTTGTTTGTAACAGGCAAAACGAATCGAGATAGATATAGACAAATGTATACATAAATGATCAGAATGAAAA
>NW_016176963.1:0-8841 GCF_001687245.7 Rhagoletis zephyria | reverse complement strand
ATCGCTTAGGCGGTTACAGCGCCAAAAAAGAAGAAGAAGAAGAAGAACGGTATTTATGTCCCTACTAAGTGCATACGGTTGACGTAGAAAAAAATCGTTTGACATTATTCCCGTGCAGTGTAGTGTAGTGAATTCGTACCTGGAATAAATTTTAGTTTTTTGAAGTGAAACTTCTTTAGCGGTGGTTGGTTGGTAGGGAGTAAATTAACAAATTCAACGGAGATGTGCTTGTTGATTGTATTTTATTAATTTAACAAAAACTTTCAAATAAAAGATTAAATAATAACACTTAGAAAAAGACCAATACAAGAATGAAAGTAGAGGTGAGTACGTATATAGATAAAAAAAAAGTATAAAGGCAAAGGTAAAAATAATTTCAAAAACAAAGATGCGTAAGGATAAAGGCAAAAATGAAGACCAAGGTAAATTCAAACACTTTACTTACATATATATATCATATATAGATTAAAATAAAGGTAATTATAGAGAAAAGGACATAGGTAGAGACAGAGACTCAATCTGGGCACTATTTTGGGATTTTAGAGATTTTCGGGATTTTTGGTGCTTATCGATATAATAGTCAATGTTTTTATCGGTTTTGTTATCGTCTTTTTATCGATTATTTATACATTTTGTTATCGATTTATTTTATCGATTTTGTTATCGATTATTTATCGATATTTTTATCGATTTTTTTACCGTTTTTGTTATCAATTATTTATCGAATTTTTAATCGGTTTTGCTACCAATATTACCGATTTTGCTACTGAATTTTTATCGAGTTTGTCATCGATTCTTTATCGATTTTGTTATCGATTATTTATCGGTTTTGTTACCGATATTTTTTTATCGATTTTGTTATCGATATTGTTATCGATTTTATAATCGATTTTTTGTTATCGATTTTGCCACCAATATTATTATCGATGTCATTTTGTTAGATGTTACTATCGATTTTGTTATAGATAGAGTATAAAGATAAAAATGAAGATAAAGGAGAACAGAATAACATAAATGTAATTAGAACGAACAGGGGTTGAGGTAGGGATCTTGAGAGAAAAAAGACAAAAAATATAACCTTAAGCGAAAGCAGATGTATGTGTGTATGTATGTATATATGTGTGTGTATTGGTTATGAGACAAAATAGATATGTTACGTAAGTTTCACTTCTCCAGTGTGGCCCGGCCCAGGCGCACTTACTTTTTTGTTTTTTAAGTCCCCTCAAAAAGTTTTGCTGTACATGTTGATAAGATTGCTTGCAAATTTCGCACCAACTTACATTTGTTCCTGTATGTAATCATATTGGTAGGTATATATGTATGTATTCGTGTTTATCGGGCAACACAATTAAAATTTTTGAAGGCATTGAGTGTCAAATTAACACAAATATGTCATAGTTTACTGAATTTCGTGACTGCCTTCCTGATTTCTTAATAATTAATATTTTTATTCAACCAGTTTAAAAAGTAGTTAATCGCTAACTTCATTTACAAAGGGCAATTAGCTTTATCACGAAATGCAAGGCATGAATAAACACTTTTTAAAAGTCCATTACACCGCCACTGACCACCAAAGTATGCCATGCATTACGAAAAAAATTATACCGGCCATCAAGGACACTGTCATTTTTGGCAAATTTTTGGTAAATTTTTGACCATTTAACCCACAAACAAAGCCCTAAAGTGATACATAAATCCAAGCGATTGTAAAACAAGTCGCCCAGCCATCTGCAGATGCCGAAACTGGGTGACAAACAGCGGCAAACTAACACGTACGCAGCTGAGGTGGACATGAAAGACAAGCAAAAATTGGGGAAAAAAGAGCGGAAAAATCCTTTGGCAGCAGAGAAGGCAAGAAAGCGGTCACACAGACAGCCATTCTCTGTAGCCGGATAGTGGCTGAGTAAATGATCCAAGATTGTAAGCATTCACGGTGTGCCTTTGTAAATGTAAGCCACAGCGAACTCGTATTTTGATGGCCATCAACACTGGCGGCGGCTGGGAAACGGGTTTCCAAGAATTAATGTTACATAACTTCAGCATTGAAAGTGAACTCGGATTGTGGTGGAGTGAAGAAAAAAGAAACCTTTACATTCATAAAAGAAGAAGACATACGAACCAAAATGAAAAAAAAATCGACGTAAAGAAAAAAGGGGAAAAAAGAAACAATATTTTACCACTGAGTTCATGAACACAATAAAAAATTTTATTAAAAAGGAATGCTTCTGAAGCACAATAATAAAGGCGGCAGCATTAATGACGAACATACAAACAAACATACATACATACATATGTATGTACATAAACAATGGTAAATGTTTAAAAATATGTTTGCACATGAATGGTTAGCTTGTTGTAGCTGAAAACATCTGCATATAAAATAGACAGATGAGCATGCTTGCATTTAAAATATCTACCAAATAGTGCTGTTTAAGAATTTTTTAAAATTTTTCTTTTTTAATTATTTAATTCATTAGCTTATTTGCGTCATAACGGGTACATACGTATGTACATAGCAACTACTTATTTATGTATTTATGCTCATACTCATACAAACATTCTTAACCACTTTTTGCCCAAAAACATCTTAATTGCTAATTTTTCTTCATGAATCATTTGAATGCATTACTGACTTTTTGGTATGAAACTAATGACCCAACCATGACAATAGTCTTCATAAGTATGTATGTATGTATGTATGTAGATAGTACATTGTTCAGTTGAACATCGACTGCTAAATACCCACGGATATCAATAGATATTTATTAAATTCAATCATACGTATCCATCAGCAAAGCGTATAATTGCCGTGGAAGTATCACTTATCAGCGTTTTAAGTAGCGAATTAATAAGTGCTTTAACCTTTGTCGTCGTCACTTTTTAGAAGGTGGTTGGTGTTGAAGATCCGTTGACAGCCATAGTGTCATCAATTAAGCGGTACATAAGCGCGATTATCAATGCTAAGCTAAATAAAGTTTTTCTTCTGCATATATGTAGTTTCGTGCATACATATGTATGTATGTACTTATGTATGTATTAAAGTTTGTTTGAATGCGAGAACAATCGAAAATGCGGTATATTTATTTGCTAAGAACTTCAAAAATAGCCGGTTGAGGGCCAATGCTGGCTAGCCATAAATTTTATGAAACTCATATACACCAAATGGAGTATATGTATGTATGTATGTATGTAGATACTTGATTCCAAATAAGCAAATTAAATAATGAAAAATACTTAGTTGCCAAACTATTGCAACCAGAAGTTAAAACAATAGCCTCTGAAACACTATGAATATTTTCAGATAGGTCTACCATGAATGTACAGCGGCGGATTTACCGTAAAGGCAACATAGGCAGGTGCCTAGGGCGGCAAAATTTGAGTTAAAAAAATTCTTTTTTTTTCAAGTTAGCTGCACTGGAAGTAGAATTTGTGTTTGAAAATTTTAAGATATAAATTTGAGATTCAATTACCCAATCAGAAAATAAGGCAACGCTGTTAATTATTTTTGATATTATTTAAATGATAATATTTAAAAATGCTAATTTAGTATTTTTGAGATTATAACTTATCAAGTGAAAAAACTTTGTTGATGATGGCTTTCTTTAAAAGTTGAAAACCTTTCTCAAGGCAAATACCACTTTTTCATCTTAAATTGTAATAAAAGTTTAGTAAGTAACACAAATTTAAATATTACTATTTACTACTAATCGTTCCAAAACTGGTACTTTTACCTCAAAATATCTTATTTTCATAACGGAAAAGGGCGTCAAACTCTCAATTGCCTAGGGGTGACAAATATTCAAATCCGCCACTGCTACTATGTATGTATGTACATATACATACATATTCATATGTAAGTTCATACTAATGCTAATTGAATTGGTGCTAAGCTATTTTAACTACGTCTACTTAAAACCGATGTTATCAGAAATTAGTAGCCCGAAGCTACTGCTGGACAAAGCGACTCTTTGCGAGGAAATGGACAATTAACTAAATTGTACATATGGGGCGATCCACGTCAAATGTTCCTGATGCGCTGGGCGGTGCAAAACAAGCTACTTTTTGACTCGCTAGGAAGTACACAGAAAATGGGAAAAATAATTCGAAAACGCGTTTTCCAAAATTTTCCCATTTTCATGGTGAAAATTCGAGGAAATTTTTTTTTATTTTTATGTAATTTTTTTCAATGCTGGTAACTTTTATACCCGCATTTTGGCACATTGCCTTGAATGTGCCATCTATTAAATAGTGTCGTCGTTCTCCTTAGCTGCTTTTAAATGATGTCACAAATTGCTGGCGGAGACATGAATACAGTGTAAGAAAATTCTTTTTTTATAATTGTTTCCTTATAGAAAAGTTGGTTTCCTTGCCACCTTAGACATTCCGAATTCATTCAAAATATACTAATTTAATTAGAATTCTTTCGGTGTTCCTCCGGGGTTTTTGGACATGGACTGTTTCTTCCATTTAATAGCGTTCGCTTTATTTTTGTGGAAACGAAACATGTTTTGCAAGTTCTGGATCATTTCTACACTCTTTCTTCAAACATTTGTCGTATTCCAGCTGCGTTTTGCTTTTGGTTTTTCGCATCGTGTTTTTACTATATTCGTAATTTAAAATTTTTTAATAAAAGCAATCGGTGGTAGTTCATGATTCTGTGTAGATTAATAGCACAGGATTTGGCAATAACCTTTTTCTTCTATTAAAAACAACATTTACGCGGCACGATTGCACGATTGTAAGAACATTTTTTTCCTATGAATCCACATACTTTAAGCATTGTTGACGCTATATTTGAATGAGGAAATAGCGTCAATGACTTTATTTCGAAATTTTTGTTGACTTTATTTCACCTTTGAAAAGGTAATAATGTCAACTGACCTTATTTCGCTTCTGGTTGGGAAATAAAGTCAATTGACCTTGTTTCCGTTGATCTTGCCACCTGTCACCAGTTCTAAGGTTACAACAATATTACGCGTACGGTTGGCAGTTTGGCGCGCTTTAGAACCCTTTATGGCTCGGAAAAAATTAAAAAGTCCTTTCTTTTTGTTAATGACTTCTATGAAAAAAGACCTGATCTTTCGATTGAGATAACTACAACCAATATTACCATCATTGAAAAAAATTACAAATAAATTTTGGTTTCGAAAATGGTAAAATTTGGGAAAACGTATAGCAGTATGGAGCCTCGCTCAAAGAGGAAATACGCCTATATCTGTTCCGATAGTTAACTAGCCTATAAAGCTCTGAATGAGATGGTCTAGTATGATGATAGCGGTTGGCCAAGCTGATTAATTGCCAAGAAAGCATACAACCACTCACACTTTTTGAAGAAAGAACCCCAGGGTTAAATACTTTGTTAGAGATCACGTCACTATGTATATTAAGCAATGAAATTCGAACATTTCTTCCAACATTACTTGTATTTACTTTGACATGAAAAACATCTTAGTGCTCTTGAAATTTTCAATATTAAAGTAACGTTCTTTCTTTTAACTTGGCGAAATTAGAGCCTTGACAAAGTAATGAATCTGCGTGGTTTCATTCTTTGAGTGCTGAGAACAGTGAGCCTACTGCAAAATGCGAAAATTGTGATAAAGTCGAATATTTCGCATCCCGAAACTCCGGGATTGTATGCCATATTGCAGTGGTTCCCAACTTTTTCCAACTGACGTTCCACCTTTCCTTTCAATAATACATCCACATCGGTCCATGTTGAAGTAAGAAACCTAAATTTGTATCGCATCCCTCCCTTATGGATATATAATTTACCATCAAATATTGGAAATATAAATACAATAGATTGGCCCTTAAAAGTGAATTTCAAACCGCNCCGCGGAGAAGTAAGTTATGACTTTTTTCCGGCTAAATTGAGCGTTTGGATCACTGTGCGCCGGGCAGAAAAAGTTTACTTCTAGCCTTAATGCTTCCAATATAATATTTGGTAGCGATCAGATAAAATTTAGTTACCGCGCGCAGCCGAGATAGTATGAAAGTACGTGAAATATAGGAAAAATATATATTGTCTTATTCCCAACCAAGATATATACATGCAATCATAAGTGGGCGCTCCTACGCCCATTTTCCAAAAATTTATAATATTCTTATTTTTCGCCTAAAAGTTATTGTAAATAAGCTTCAGTAGTTACTAAAATATCGCAGTTTTCGTATTTCTGAAAATTACCGTTGTATGGGAGGTAGGCATGGTTATTGTACGATTTTGCCCATTCGTCCTACGGCCGACAAAATTATAATACCCTTGTGTACAAGTGCGCTTAGTGCAATGTGGAATATTATTATGGACAACAAATGAAAGAGAAATTTCTGTAGAATATAAAAAAATTAGGAATTTTGTTCACAAGGGCGAATAGGTATTGAAAATATCTTTTTAATAAATTTTATTTTTCTAACTGCCGGTTTCACCAGCAATTTGTATTGAAAATGATTTTTTTATTTTCTGTAAATTTCCACATAGAATTCAAAAAATGAAAATCATTTTTCACATAAATTGCCTTCGTGAAATTGGCTCATAGCTAATAAAGTTGGAAGAGCGAAATTCGAGGATGTGTGTAAACTAGTGCTTAGCATAAAATTGTTTTCAATAACACATTGCAAATTTTGAAGAATACTCAAGAATAACATTGTAAATGGACTTTTTCAATACCAACATATTCGTCCTTGTGCACCGAAAAATTTAAACTTTTTTAAATCTACAAAATTTTCTTTTTTATGTAATACTCAAAATGTTATTTTACATTGCACTGAGCTTTTTAAATAATTTTTTGAATTTATCAAATACTTAAAATTTCAAATTTTGTCAAAAGAGGTACTAACTTATTTTTTTCTAAAATATAGTTGATGAAATTCTAATCAGCTATTGCATGTATCCAAAATTTAACGGTTACTTTTAGAGACTAGAAATTAAAATACGTAGCTTATTCCTGTTTTGCCTTAAAACATAGTTGGTTGCAAAACCAGATTTAGAGAATAATTTCTTAGTCAAAGACTAATAGCTTAGTTTCATAAATTAAGAGTAATAGAGACGATAAATGTGTTTTATGAATTTAAGGAATTCATAAATCATTTGCAAATACATACATATGCACGATACGGAGTACATATGTACATATCTACATATCTATAAGGAAGTGAAGTACAAAAAAAGAACATTGAAAAAGAAAAAAACGTTAATTAATATAAAAGCAAGAGTACTTCACTTTCACTTTTATTTAAAGGTTATTTAAAGCGTATTTTTTCTTTAGTTCGGAAGGAGTGATATGAACACATGTGTACATACATATGTATATACTATTTATATACACTCGCTGACCACATCAAGCTAAAAAGTTACCTAAATAAGTTGACCTTTGCGAGTTGGAACGCGCGTTAATAAACTTCCTAGAAGTGGATCGCTAAAACGAGTTGCTATGCTAACTAAATACATACATATGTGACGGATATAAATATGTATGTGTGCATGTATGCATACAAATGGTATTAGTATGTAAGTTTATAATATTCTTTTCAAAATTCTGTTAGTTAACATATGTATGTACTACCTGCTTAGATGATAGTGATGTTTTACAGAAACCGGAATATTCGCAGGCATACATTTGCATAATAGTTAAATTTAATCGAAGATGCTTCAAAAACAAAAATCTTTTGTGCGGATGACGCAAATGGATTTCAAACAATAGTTTTGTCAACGCTGAGATTTAAAAAAAGAAAAGACTGGAAATATTAGAATTATTTAGCATAAGAAAAAATTAACACGAAAAAAAAATTTCATAAATTGGGAAATGGCATTAGCGAACTGTTTATATGTATATTCATTTGCAATTATCTAAATACATACATACGTCACCATTAGATCGTGCCAGCTTACAAGCAAACAGAAAAAAGTTCGCCGTACACGCCGTAATTCGAAGGTATTTTAGTACGGCAATTTCGAAAACTATTTTTTTTTTGGCCGAGCCTAGTTTCGCCTTTTCAAATTTATTTGGTGACATCTACATTCGGAAAAAGAATTTTTTTTAAATAGTTCTAATGGAATTATCGAAATACATACTTCCTTAGCAAAAGGTTAATGGGTTTTCGCGGGCTTTAATTATCTGACATAAGGGTGGTACGCTGTGGTGATAACAACTGAGTTCCGGTGGGTAGGCACCAGAATAGGGTACTTGATTGTGGATAAAAATTTTCTCTTCGAAAAATTTCAAAAGCCGACCCCTACAATCGGCAAAAAAAAAATTAATTTCGTTTCTGCCCTGCAAAAATATTTTACACTCAGGGGTATACGACGAACTTTTTTTTTTTTGGTACGGTCTAATATACATATGGGCATTTCCCAAAAACAAGGTAAACCGAAAATGCAAATAAATGAATTCAAACGGCTTTATAACTTTAAATTCCGTATTCAGATGGCGAAAAAAGGTTTTGAAAACGCGAAATCGTAGAGAGAAGAATTAAAATAAAAAATTAAATAAAAAACTAAATTTAGTGTGTGTTACTAGTAAAAATATTATAGGGGGGAAAAATCTCTCACGTTCGATACGTCACGTCCGCTACCAGATTTTAAATCACAATTAAATCAACATCGAATTAAAAATGAATTGATTGTAACGGTCCATAATTTGACTTTATTTAAAGAATGTTTAATAAAGGAAAACCTTACCGGATTCGCTGAGTTTTTCCTATTTTTACATGTACTCTGAAATCACTTCCGTTTTTGTCGCGTCCGTTATGCCCCCTCCGAAATCGGTTTGTCTCCAAACCAAATTTGACAGCGACGAGATGACGGAAAATCGTTCCACATTACATCACACTCGTACCCTGTCGGAA
>NW_016176962.1:0-8842 GCF_001687245.7 Rhagoletis zephyria | reverse complement strand
TATTTCAGGACGAATGGATAAGGCTTGAGCCAAGAGCTTGTGTGAGCAAGTCCAAAATTTGGCAGCAAATGTCAGTTACGCGGTTTTGCAGAACGACGATACGCGATTTTGTACTTTAAACGACGAGAGGTATATATGTACATTCATCTGCTAGACGCTAGTTAATGAGCGAATATTTTTTTCGAAGCGAGAATAGTTTAGCAACAATTTATTAGGATATACGTCTAATTACTTTAATGTCATAAAAACTAATTGAAAACAATATTTTTCTCGTTAAAAGAATAAACTCTTAACTAAAAAAAAAAATATTATATCAGCACTCGAAACTGCCAACGATATTTTCGAATTCACTCGGATTCAGTGATGGCATTTTTTCGAATTCGTAGCAGGCATTCGAATTCGTAGATTTTTACAATGGATTCCGTAATACCCCTGAATATTTTTAAATGAAACAAATTTCAAACATAACCTAAGGAATATTCGAAATCGCGGTTTGAAAGCCCAAGGAATACATAAGAAATAAAAATAACAACGCACTAAATTTTTTGTATTGCTTTTCAAATTGATTTTTATTAAAACTCTCAATTCATTTGTTCATGTGTAACAAGTTCCTAGTGATATTTCAATGTTTATAATTTGCCATTATAACAGTTTTTAATTATGCGCATTTGTATACATTTCACGTATGTATTACTTTAGTTGGTTTTCGTGGGGTTATGTAAGCAATTGCGTTTTTATGTTTTATTGACGGGATTTTTTTTAATGTTGATTTTTTAACACAAAATTTTGCGATTACGAACACTAAATTAATATTTTCGTTCTGGATTTATACACACACACACATATGTACATTAGGGTGGTCCAAAAACGCGCGGGAAAAAGTAAAGTTGGAATTTTCATGCTCTCACCCCTTAGGATTGTTTTATTCCGAGAAAAAATATACCCCTATTTTTTTTTTTTTTTGAAATTAAAAAATATTTAGAGGAAAGCGCACAAAGTTGTAGAATTCTAAAAATCAACATTTTTCTATCGGAAAACTCTGTTTCTCTGCAGGAGATTCCCAGTAATAGTACCCAATTGTTTATTTACGCATTTTTTCATCGCAACTATAATTTATCGGTTCGTCCAAAACCCACAAAAACCGCGAAAAATGCAACGGGAGGACCAATAAGAAATTGTTAATATTAAAAAATAGTTAAACAATTGGGTATTATTATTGAAAGTCTCCTGAAGAGAACCAGAGCTTTCCGATCGTAAAATATGGACCACCCTAATGTACATATGTACATGTATGTACGTATGAGTAGTACACACGCTATACATTGTAAGCTAGTTTTTTCGCATATNGGACCACCCTAATGTACATATGTACATGTATGTACGTATGAGTAGTACACACGCTATACATTGTAAGCTACTTTTTTCGCATATGCACTTTTATATAATCTTTTATCTCATTTTAGATACAGCAAGCAAAGCTAATTTTAAGGAAAGTGAGAATTATTATGGCCCTATTGTGTATGGCGACTGATAGCCGATGGGCAACCATATACTAAAATTCGCATTACGTATGGCTACTGGCTACTGACTGTCGGCTACTGAGTCTAGAAGCGGAATTTTCTGTTTCCCGCTATTGACGATTTTGTTATTTATTCACATAAATTGCTCAACACATCGGAGCAAAGTAGCCAGTTACTTGGAAAAGTTGATGTCAAGAAAGTAAATTGGGATATGTTCTGCGCTTTTCTGTATACTGGGATTAATCGCTATACATAATACAAATTACGATACTTGTAGCCTTGGCTACTAGACCAGCAACTAGACCCCAGTGGCCATACATAATAGGGGTCTTTAAAAAGTATTCAAAACTGTCATTTAGGGCCTATTCTTCTGTGATAACAACGATGTATGTATGTGTGTGTACGTACTTACGTATATATTAAAAAATGATCTTCACTAAATTTATTTCTTATAAACATTTGCCCCTTTTATTCAAACAAATGAATTTGTTATAAAGAAAATAATTATGCTAATTTATAAATTGCAAATAAGAAAAAGATTTGATTATACATATATGTATGTTATGCAATTGAAAAATACATTCTTAATAACTAAATGATAAACAAAATTTTTGGTTAATGAACGCTATTACACATAAAGATAAGTAAACAAATCAAGTATCTAGATTATATAAAGATATGTTCAAGTAATTTCATAGGAGAAAAAATGGCATTCTTTAGTGGTTATTCAATTTGTATGCGCATATAATGCGACAAGACGAAAAAAATTTATCTAAAATAATACTTGTATTTAGATTTCAATTGAGGGAACGGCGCTGGTTATATAAAATTATTGCAATACTTAAAGCCGTAAAGGGATTTAAATTAGCGGTGTGATTAGATATTTGAAAAAGCACTTCTTGAAGTAAATTTAGTTTTATTTTTATATAAATGCATTAATAGTTATTACTAAAAAATTAAGTTTAACTGCAAATTGTGAACGTTTTATACAGCAGCACTATTTTGCTAAGGTAAGTTCAATTAATAATAACAAAATATTCGAAAAGGTTAAAACTTTAGAAGCTCGTATTTATCTGTGCATAAATATTTGTTCATTTGCAACCAATTCAGAACGTACCCAAAAGGGCGTAAATTATAATTTGAGACAAAATCTTATCATTTAAAATACGCAGAAATCATTTTCCCAACGAGCATTGAGCACATTTATAAGTGAACTTTAAGAGATTCCATGCGATTGATTATGCGGCGACGTAATTCAATATATCTAGAATTATTAACAGTTCAATATGATTAAAAGTTTAAAATTTTTACGTCATCTTACCTTTCTCTAACTTTAGCCACTTCGCGCTCCAACTCATCATCATATCGTTCTAAAATTGCACGGCATTCTGGCAGGGACAGGTTTATAAACTGAGCAACCTCATTACTGCCCAAAGTTTGTATTAAAATTCAGTTAATATATGTAAACATGTATAAAAATTAACGTCAGGCATACCTTATTTCGTCTGTCTTCTTTGCATCGACAAGAAACAAACGTGCCACATCCTCATGCGGCCCCATCATGACGCGCGTCACCAACGGATAATCAGTCTCTTTCAAGCGTTTTTGCTCGCCATTATCGCGTACAATGAATAGCGAAAAATTCTCCGGCGCACTATCAACTTTATATTTTTCGAGTAATAGGTTTATGACTTCAGTTGTGGTGACCAACGATGTGACCCACACAGACATTTGTGAGCCATAGGGCGGTGTGAAGAACGATGTTTCGCGATTGTAAAAGTGGCCATTAATAGAACAACGCCGCTTCAATTTGGTGCGCGATCTGCAATAAGTTGTAAGTATTTTTTTTATAAACGCTTTATATTAACTCTCATGAACTCACCTTCTGTTTCCACTACGCCGCTTTATGGCTGCAGCGCCCGTACGCGGTGGACGCCGCAAAACTACACCATCTTCCGTAACATGCAGCGGTGGTTCTGCATCATCGTCATCGACATTGTGTGCAACACCAAGACCTCTACCCTCGCTAGCAGTAACCATATCTTCAGTTTGCGTCAGTTCATCACCACCAGCAGTACCACTATTCGTCACTGTAATTGAAGGCGCTTCAGTGCGACTGGAATCAGCTTCACTCACGCTCTCCTTTTCATCATCTTTCGTTTTTCTCTCCTTGGGATAGCAATCCATTTCGATTTTCACATAACGTGAGGGCACATCACTGCGGCGTATTGTTGCCGATTGTTGTGGCTTTAATGTGGAATCATCATCACTATCGGAGTAATCAAAGCACGATGGTCCCGATTTGGAACGGTTGATGCCTTTGTCGAAGTTTTGATATCGTTGATAGTATGGCGATAGATTTTGATGATTTCCGCCAGTGGCTGTGGAGGCTGAGCCACTTTTCTGCAAGGCATACATTCGCTGAATCGAATGTGGACTGGCAGTGCCGCTCTTCAAATGAAGAGTATCGTTAATTAAATTAGCATCGATTGAGCGTAATGCATGTTCACAGTTGAAACTTTTGCTCATTGCACTTTCGCCATATAGCTTGAGGGAATCGTGTATCCTTGACGGATCGATTGGTTGGTTGCGTTTTAGCGAGTCCTCTTTGGGATCACGAAATGAGTTGGCTCCATTCACATAATCAAGATGAACACTACGCTTAAATTCCTCATAATCCATTGGCTTAAGAGTAGCATCATCAGAGGACTCAAAATTATCCACCGTTGTTGTTGTAGTTGTGCTGGTAGTGCCCGAAATAGATGAGTTTATTGTCGCCGAGGTGGCAGTAACAAAATTGTCTGAAGATGTGCTACTGCCCTCGCTGTTGCTATTGCTGTTATTGTTGGTTGTAGAAGCAGACGTGGGAGTTGATGGGGATGGCACTTCACTGGTGGTATTGGTGCTTTCGGTGAGATTATGAGCTGAAATAGTTTTTGATGGCGAGCTTTCACTGGAAGACGTTTGCGACGATGGCAATTTGACGGGCATCGTTTCGTAAATTTTATCCTTTTCGCTAATGCGGCGTTCAACCTTAAAAATATGTACAAATTTTGATTATAGTAATTGTATGTATAGTTTAAAAAGTTCCGTTGCATTAGTACTAAGCGGTTCGAAGAGAATAAACCTATCTGCTTACAGCTACATTCGGACTATTGTAAAGTACTTTTCTGGGCGGAAATGTGTACAAGACTGAATTCCCTACCTGCAGCAGATCATCTATTTCATCCCATTCTAATTTGTCCAAATTATCCAATTTTGAAGGCAAAGTTGTAGAAACACAGCTTGTGGATGCAGTTGTAATGGTCGTATCGGTGCCGCACAGGGTACTTGTCGACTCCGATTTTTCATCATTGGCACTTCCATTGGTGCTATTTATCAAAGGAACCGCTGCCCCATCCGTTGTGCCGGTTGTGTTTGCGGAAGCTTCCTCTGGTGTTGTGGGTAGGTCCGTCAACGGATACTCATTTAAACTGCAGGAATCAAAAGTCATGCTCTCTGACAATGAAATATCTGTTGAGAGGTTCTCTACCTCACTTGTGGTAGTGGGCGCTCCCAATGATTCACTAACATCGTTTTCCTTATCCGATGGACTATCCTAAAGTTGAAAATGGAAAATCAATTCCAATACATATTTATATCCACAACTTACTTCAGCTGCCTTAGATATGCGCTTGGAATTTCGTTTGCGTACAACAATCATACGCTGATCATCATCTTCTTTAAGATGTATCACGCCGTGTACGCCCCAGGAAACACGCAGTGCGCCTTCAAGAATTAATCGGTTATTCACTTCTCGACTCCGTATTTCCATGCTTTTATTGTCATAGAATTGGTTGTAGACCTAAACGGAATTAGAGATGCATAAGTGTAAAAAAAATCGTTTATTGCAGTTTTATTTTTATGGCTGAGTACCTTTAACTTGCTTTCTAAATGATCTCTGGGTAAAACTGGCCCTCCAATACCAATACCGGATCGCTGTGTTCCCTTTACGCCATAGCTCTTATGTGATTCCACACGTGTGCCATGTCCAAACAACTGCGGTCCGAAGAGCGCGCCGTAACATGGCACATGACAGTAAGGCACTCCTTTATGCTGGACATAGAATTGAGAAATATACTTTTTCAATGTTAAACAATAAAAAACACCTACCTCGGCATGTTGACCTGGATTCAGTCGCTTTCCACACTCCTCGCACCGTAAACATTCTGGATGCCAATCATAACCAAGCGATTGCTTGCGCTCCGCTAGGAGAATTTACAATATTTTAATTAGACTCAATTGAAAGACCGGCTTTCGATTTAAGAACAAAGAAAGCAAACATGTAGCCCTTGCTTACCGAAGTAGACAGGCTTTCCACACTTGTGACACTTCCACATACTTTTTGGCCTTTGATGGCTGTTGGGCCACAGTTGCGAAGCACGGGGAGGCGTATGTGCAGGAAAATTCGCTGTTAGCAGCGGCTAGTTCGTTGCCCTGCTTCCAGAATAGTCTGAATAAACTATGAATACAGATATTTACACTGGAGGCGCTAATAGCCACTGATGATTTTTTCCTTTTACTTTATTTCTAATTGAATGCGTGACGTATATAGTTTTACATAAAATATGCAAATGAAGGTAAAACAGAAAGCAGCAAAACACGCGAGAGTGTGGATAGTATAATTGGCTGAAAAAAATTTACAAAGCAAATAGCTGAAGCACGCAACCGATCAAGAGAGCACACAAACGGAAACAATTAACAAAGGGCACTGAGGACGCTGAACTCACTGGGTTTCAGGCATTTACCGTAGTTTTTTTTTGTGTTCCAAAGGTTTTCCCTTATATACAAAGATAAAATATAAGTGATTTTCCGGGTGCAAAACAGCACTTTCTTTGCTGCAAGATATTTGCCGTTGTTGCAAAGAACTGTTTATTTTAATTTGTTTATTTTTTGTAGACAATAGATTTCACTGCATTTCTGCGAGACGAAAAATAAAACAAATGCAATGTTTCCTTTGCGAAAAGGGCAAGAACAAATTACCGCGATGTTACCAACTTGTCGAAAAGTTATTTGATGAAATTTCAAAAATAATTAAACAATAGGGGTATTCTCGAAGTCTTGCAAAGCGCCTGCCAGGTGCACGGTATGCACAGACTGCACGGTAAACACCTGTTGGTAGTTGTGGACCTTAGCTTGACACGGCAAAAATTTACGAAAAGTTCATGAGTGGTATCAATCGACGCGTCTTAACGCCAATAATAATAGACCGAGAGCGGAAATTTAACTTTTTAGTCAATTAAAGAGTTATTTGCAAGAAACACTTTCCGCACTTTGTTTTGATACATTTCACGCAAATAAATGGAGTACTTTTGTGCATTTGAGATGTATTAACCGAAACATTAGCACAAAATTGTTTATTTATTCAATTGTAATAGGGGTTTTCTCTGAGTCTTGCAAAGCCCTTGCAAAGTGCACAGATTGCACGGTTTTCGTATGGGACAGCTTGGCAAACCGTGTAATCCGTGCAATGGCTTTGCAAGACTCAGAGAATACCCCTAACATTTCTATGTTGAAAATCCCGTACAACAATCTTGTCCCTACAAGACAGCTGAGGATCATATGAGTGCTCATATTGTCATTATCAGTAATTACAAAAATTATTATCAAAGTATTCATTTTTGTTCAGACCATTAAGTACTTTCCTCCCAATGTGGTCATAAGAAAATGGCCAGTACTAATAGTCCAACCACTCATTTATGTCATACTACAAAAACAAAGGTGGAAACAAAGAAAAATAGCTCTGATCCAATAGCTCTGAACCAGTACTCCATTAACTTACAGGATTTTACACGAACTTGCAGGAAGTAGCAGGAAAAATGTTCCCGTACTCCAAAATCCTGTAAATGAGAGCGACTTTTGGAGAGTTGTGTAGAGAATGAAGTTGCAAGATTTTACCCGAACTTTTTCTTCTGGTGAAATCATGAAAAGTGTCAAGCAATCACTGGTTGACGTTTTTACAGGAAAAATGGTTTTTTTGTTCCCGTACTTTTTGTTGTTACTCACTTGTTACTCTTACTTCAGAGAGTAATTTTGCTGTTTGAAGATTTTACAGGATTTTTCACGAAAAGTATTGGATCAGAGCTGATACTTTTCGTGTAAAATCCTGTAAAAATGTCAAACAGCAATATTACTCTCTGAAGTGATAGTAAAAAGTGAGTGACAACAAAAAGTATGGGACCAAAAATGATTTTACCAGAAGAAAAAGTTCAGGTAAAAGCTCTGATCCAGTACTCCATGAACTTACAGGTTTTTACACGAACTTGCAGGAAATTACAGGAAAAATGATCCCGCACTCCAAATTCCTCCAAAATCCTGCAAATGAGAGCGATTTTTGGAGAGTTGTGTAGAGAATGAAGTTGCAAAATTTTACCCGAACTTTTTCTTCTGGTAAAATCATGAAAAGTGTATCACTTCAGAGAGTAATTTTGCTGTTTGACATTCTTACAGGATTTTACACGAAAAGTATTGGATCAGAGCTATTATCTTGCAACTTCATTCTCTACGCAACTCTCCAACTAAAGCTTGCAAGAACTTATTCAATTTGCAAAAGCCAGAAAAAAATTGCTTGTAAATGAATTCAAAATTTGTATGGCTCACTTAATTTAAACATTTTTTTCTTTTGTTTTCAGAAATTGTAATAATTAAATTGAGCGAAAACGAAAAGCAAAGCCAAATAGAAGTTCCCAGAATTCTTCAGAGTGGCAATATCGTTCATTTTGGTGGAAAATAAAAAAAGTTTCACAATCTAAACTTAAGTTGAACTTAAGTTCTAGTTGAGAAAAATCTTAGCTAAGGACAATTTAAGGTTTGCGTTTCACAGTGCGTACTTAAGTATGGAAAATATATTGTTAAAAAGTATGGCAGCACCACAAAAAATTCTTTGTTGACATGTTTTGACATTTCTTAAAATACATATTAAATATTCTGAGGAGATAGTGTATGAGGTTTATTTAAAGTGTAATATTTGGCGAAGAATTATATAATATGGAATTTTATATTAATTAAAGAGGAGAATAAATTTCGGTCCAAATGAAATTGATTTGCTGGTGTGCCTCCTCGTATTCCGAATCACTATCATCTTCCCAACTCAAATGAAAATCCGTTTGTGCCGTTATTTTATTTTTCCGACAAATTGTTTTGCTTCTCAATCAAAATTTGTCATAAGCATCTGTTTGATAAATAAGATGTCTTGTCGACTTAGTTTACTTTTAGTCGCTGATGGCCGCGACTTAAGTCTTATACTAGGTTCACATATAAGTAGATTATCCTCATTTTCGAGC
>NW_016176961.1:0-8842 GCF_001687245.7 Rhagoletis zephyria | reverse complement strand
ACTGTCTGTCTTATATTCATCATGGCACCTGTTTTGACTGTAATTAAATTCCTTGCTTTGTTTTTGGCCTCTGAAAGTGCTGAATTTCTTTTGTGTTTTTAAATATTCGGACAAAGTGAGCGAGAGAAGTTTTCTTTACAAAAAGACGCTAAGTACGTTGAAGTCATCTTACAAATGACATAAATTCAGAAAAGTTTTTGGAAACCTGCGTTTAAGTTAAAACATTTTAATTGCCCTCTTACACTTCGGCTACCCTAACGTTACTCATACGCTATGACCGACCAACAGTGAAATGCAAAGCTCATCGCATTTTTTTTTAAGATTTTTCTTTTGGTACTATTAAAATGGTCTCATTACACGGTGTAATTTTTTTACAACTTGCAAATTTGACTTTAATTTTTTTTAGGCATTGATACTAAAGGAAAAAGTTGTTTGATAGTTTTTTGTACAGTGAATAAGTAAGTTTTTAGGTTTGATAAAGTGGCTGTGCACACTTGCCTGGTTATCAGGTTATTTGGTAAAAAATTTTTATTCTGTAGTGTATTTTATTGTTGTAAACTGAATAAAAAATATAACCCCATCACCAGATAATCAGGCAAGAGTGAACAACCACAATGATATTTGATTTTTTTTGCGATTTTTCGAGACTTTCCGAGATTTCTAAAAATTTTTCGGAACGTTCAAAATGGGTTTTTCTCGATACAGGTTTCTCGAGTTTTTATTTATTTCTCATATATTTTCAAGAAATTTTTGGCGTTTTGTCGAGTTTACAGCCATTTCGGCAAGAAAATGGGTGTGTGTTGTAGCATGGACTAAATAGGTGGTGAAAGAGATATTTACAAATAAATAAATTGGGTTATATGAAGCTCCTCACTTTTTACATGCGTTGGCAACTATTTCATGAATATAATATAAGGTAGGCCTGACCCGAATGTCGGTTTGGATTTATTAGTGAAAATAAATATGTGATACCGACATGACTCTGATATGACACCGGCATGACTCTCAATGACTCAACTGTGTCATGCTGTATATGACATTGGCTTACGTCTAAACGAAGTTTTACAAAGCGCTGGTCAACGTGGTTTTAGTCTCACTAATACGGGCAGTAGCGGAAAGAGTTCTCGACATATCCAAGACTCTTTTGATTACAGTAGCTTCAACCGAAGTCCAGTAATGAATCCAGCAACCATCCTGATTTGAGGGCATTCCATGTGAATGATGGCGCTGCACCAATATCTTTCGAGAAGAAGGTTATAAGTAATTGTTTGTTAGATAAGAGCGGCATGGGATTGCTGCAATAGATGTCAAGCAATAAACGTCGATATATATTGCAGTCCATGAGAAATATTCGGTCTACATTGGAAATATATTTTGTGACATGGTTATCATGACATCAGTATTTTCCTGAGGAGAAGGGGGGCTTACGATTTATATTTATAAAATTTTCGTAAAAATTTCGAACTTTTGTTATCTAACACACAAATTCATAAAAAATAAATAAGACTTTAACTGCTTTTTAAATCGAAAATTCTTATGAAAATGTCATTTTATAGAGCTCTTTAAAACTATTTTATTTATTATGAATAATGCCATTAATCTCTGGAAAAATTTTACGTATGGAGTTTTGTAGTTCATAAAATTTTAGTCTAATAAAGAGCAAGTTGACTTTTAATAAATTATAACTTAATAATATGCGGGATTTTTCAGTTCTTACACTATGTTATAATAAAATTTTATGGGCTATAAAACCGAACACCTAAAAATGTTCTAACCATTCAGATTTAATGGTTCGAAATTTTAATAAACATTTGTATAAAATTTCAAAGTTCTATTAACATAGTTTTAGGTAAAGCATATATTGCTCATATAAAAAAATAAAGAATAAATTTTAACACGTGAACAAGTCTAGGAAAATGATTTCTTCTTGCCAAATAAAAAAAAAAAAACAGGTTTACTTCCTTTTTAATTTTTGAATAAAAATTTAGGACACTTTGTTTTTAGTTATATCATCCTTTTCTGTGAAAATTTGCATACCTACAACAAAAATTCATGAAATTAAAGAAAAACAAATTATATCCACTGATGCTGAAAATTGATGTAAATATATATACTCTTGCTTTTATTGGAAATATCAATAATGGTAATGCATACATATGTTGCTGCTTACAGCTCGCTTCTCTTAGTTCTCGCTACCAATGCAAAAAATATAAAAACTTTTCTCGGAATTTCTTACAGCTGCGAAATTCTTTCACGTCCCCAACTTTCGATTCTCGCACCTTAATTTGCAGTTAAAATATATTTTTAACGTACCTGTATCAAACCTGAAGTAATTTCCCTTTTCATTTACTTCCTCAATCTTGCATTCTATATACGAACTTTGTGACGCTCTGCTGATTCGCGTGCACTGCCACTCATGTTACCGGGCCACATGATGAATGCAGCAACCTGTTTATGTCGTTGCGCTTGGCTGGCTCGCTAGCCGGATCAATGGCTGGCTCTCACTGGCTGGCATGCAACTTGGCGTGTCGCTCAGCAAATGTGGTCTACGACAACGAATTTTTTTTTCCTTCCTTTAACCAAGCTTCCTAGAAGGACACTGCCAGCGCTAGTAGAAAGTGTACTGGTGGTGTGGAGCTAGGTAGAGGAAAAGGTAGATGCATAGGTGTGCAGCGAGCGAGTTTTAAAGCGACAGGAAATAGTGAAGAATGTAAGCCAAAAGCTCCGTAAGTGGAGCAACGAAACAGCTGTGGCAATACCTTGAAATACATGAGCAGCAAACATGCCACATTATGTCGTTCGGTTGTTGGAGTATTTTCTTTTTTTCGTAGCCCTTTTTGTAGTATATGCAACAGTTTTGCTCCCTTCCGTCACACGTTGTTGCACAAACTTCCATTTTCCTTCACATAGCTTCCACTTCCGCAGAGTGTTCCTTGTCTGCCATTTCAGTAAAAGTGAAATCTTGCTATATCGGTTGATGTTCTCGTAATGTGCATACTTATGCCACTAACAGTACATATGTATGTAGTATGCAATAGTGTGCAGGTGTTTGTATGATAATAATAGATATTCTGGGTTAATTATAAATTTATTACACTATCAGCCTGGGGCGCTTTTGTGATTGACGCGGTTAATATCCGCTCGATCCACATGCTGGAAATGTTAATATATATATTAAATATGCATGCGCATTAGGGTGGTCCAAAAAAAAATGTAAAATCGGAATTTTATTGCCCTCGCCCACTGGAATTTTTCTGTACCGAAAAATATACCCCTGCGTTTTTCGAAGTCAAAAAATATTTAGAGGTCGCCCAAAGCCCTCAAAGTTTTTCATGTATCTTATATGGGGGAAAAAAACTTTTCGTAGAAATGGTGTATAATTCTTAAAAATTAATTTTTTCGATAGGAGAGCTTTAAAATTCCGACTTTTTATTTTTTTGTACCACCCGAATGCGCACATATCCATACACTGGTATTAATACATACTTATATAATGCATCCTATCACGAGTAGAGTACAGAAATGTGCTTAATACATTCATTTGTGCATAGTATATATGTATATCCATATTTTATACAAATTGTTGTTCGATAATAAAAAAATATTAATTACGGAATGGGATTGGCTATTTCATTGGTGTTAATGTTAAAATTTCAATCACGTAGCATTAAAATGTAAGTAATTGTTTATTCACGTATGTATGTATGCAAATATGTATTTGTTTGTATATGTTGTCCACAGGAAGTTGATGTTGTTGTTAAGTATGTTTGGTATGTTTCTGTTATGCATCTAAAAGTTTTAACACTCACTTTAAATTAGTACAATAATGTGGCAAGGTCACATTCAATAAGATAGATGTGATTTCGACAGTTCTCTCTTTCGGAATGCAATTAAAATGCCAAATATACAACAAAATATTTAAAATCATCACTTTTAACTTGTTTTATATATTTGTACTACACATTTTCAAGTTTATAATGAGAAAATGTAAATTCATATTGAGAAATCCCAAATTGATAATGAGAAGCGTAAATTCATATTGAGAAAGTACAGCTTCATAATGAGAAATGTAAATTTATATTGAGAATATATAAGTTGATAATAAGAAATATAAGATCATAATGAGAAAATAAAAATTGATAATGGGAAATTTAAATTCGTACTGAGAATATATAAATTGATAATGAAGAATGTAAGTTCATAATGACAATATATAGATTGATAATGAGAAAACGTAAATTCCTAATGGGAAAATGTAAATTGATAATGAGAACATAAAAAATTATATCAATGAAGAGCTACAAGTACATTACTCTGGAGTCTGCGAGCTAATGTCGCGATATTAGGTGAATTAAAGCAAGCATCAAAGGACACTGCCAAAAAACTGTATAATATATACAACCCGAAATTAAAGTTGGACAAAGCATTTACATCCCCGCTATGTGTGAGCGCCCCCGTTTGCCATTTATGTGTAACACTTCAGTTGTGGCTATTGCATCAATAAAGTGGACGTTTGGCCCTCTGGAAGCAGGGAACTGTAGAGTGGCGCGATGGCCAATTTCTTTTGTCGGACACGTGACATTCGGCAAAACAAATTAAAATTTGTTTCATCCTTCCATGCTATTTGTTTACCACTTTCGGCTCGTCTTAATTTGTTATCCTGCGAGTTCATGGTTATTGGTTGCGTATGGACTTTGCAACTGTACAGATTGCCCTCGAGATAATTTGCCACCGCTGTGGTGCTCAATTCTACATTAAACTGGTTTTGTACTTTCCTTTTTAATTGTCCAAGGGTACAACTGCAGTCACCTTCAAGCCAGGATAACATAGTCATAACGTTGTCTTCAGTCAGCTTTTTCGGTCGCTTACACCTCTTGGTTTTGCTTCCGTATCTTCGCTAACGACCCAGCGATAACTATTTAATATTGATGCACCTAAAAGATGCAGCGCTTTCACTCATCAGCACCTGGGTTCAAGCCCTAGTTAAAGCAACATCGCAAAAAATATAGAAAAAGGTTTTTTCTTAACAGCGGTCGTCCCTCGGCAGGCAATGGCAAACCTCCGAGTGTATTTCTGCCATGAAAAACAGCTTCTCATAAAAATACAATCGCCGTTCGGAGTCGGCGTAAAACTGTAGCACCCTCCTATTTGTGTGACAACATCAAGGCGCACGCCACAAGTCGGAGGAGAAGCTCGGCCAAACACTTACATTCGAAGCTTCGATAAATTTCGATAACTCAAAAATATAGATATATATCGATATAAATCGATAACTCGATAAACTTTGGATTCCTTCATAAATTTCGATAACTCGGTTAATTTCGACAGCTCCATATTTTTTGAAAGCTATCGAAAAATTCCGATAACCCGTTACACTCTGTTTAATAAAATAAATAAAATTCGATAAGCACTGATAACTCGATAAACTCATGTAACCTTGAAATTTCGATAACTCGATATATTTTGAAAATTCCATAAATTTCGGTCAAATAAATCAATAATTATCGATAACATTGGTAGTTGAAAGAACTTGATGCATTACGACAACTCGATAAATTTCGTAACGCAACAGCAACCATGAAATCGGTTTGGTAGAATCGCCAAACGAACGGAGACAATATTTATGTTAGCGTATTAATATATAGATATCTTGAATACAGGTAAGACTTACGAAAGGGATAGTAGCATTAGAGAAAAAACAATATTTACGTGTATTTTGTTGTTGCTTCTGGTCTCTAAAGCGTCGAAAAGTATTCCGATTTTTTTGTTGACATAAAAGTGTGCCATGTGCAATACAAATAAAACTTGAAAAAAGTTTTAAATTAAAAAAATAATAAAAATGTCTGCAACGTCTTTCTTGGTAAATTTGTTTGATTCCAGAAGCACCGATTAATCCTTCGCAAGCCCCAGTAATCAGGATTTGTGCTACTGAATTAGGCTAATAAATATTTACAATGTAGATTTTTGTTGAACAGAAATTAAAAAGATTTGACATTTTAGAGACCACACAATTTGAAAAAAAGTCTAATCAGCTGCTTCTCTGCTCTTACCTTTTCAATATGCTTGGATACAGGTAAATTTTAATATTTATGAATATTTTTGGAACGAAGTTATCACAGCCTTAGTTTTGTTATTTTCAATTATTTTTTTTTTTTCTCAAATAGCATCTATGTAAATTTCTGTCTCAACTACTTGTGGCAGAAGTTTTCAATTTTTATTGCAAATAGAGCACAAAAAAATGTATGTATTTGTTAGAAAAGAAAATCTCTTGTTGACAAAGTGACAACTGCAAGTTTCATGTTGAATTTTTAGTCATAAATTTGCATACAAATCTTGTTTATTCATCTGCAAACAAAAGATACTGAGATAGAAAATTTAAAGTAAATATTTTCATATGTAAATTTTTTCTGCTTTTACTCTCAATGCCAATTTTTCTTTATTCCTTAAACCTTTGAACTTCCAAAGTTATTGCTGTTGGCAATTTACAAGCAAATTTATGTCAAACATAAATACTCAATGTATCTTAAAAAGGCAATTAAGCGATATTTTTAAGACCCCATATTTAATTGCTTGTTTCAAATTAATTGTTGTCTTTTCCACTGCAGCCATACACATTAATCAAATTGTTTATAGAAAAGCAAGGATATATATACAAACTTGCTTGTTTTGAAGTATACCAAAACAATAAGCTGTGCAACCTTCGCCTTTGCTTGCTGTAGGCAGCCCATCAGAGTGCGTCATTTATCAATTTGCGCTTTATATGCCGCAATGGTATTTTATTTTGGCAAGGCCATAATGAAAGTTTTGCAAAGACTCCGCGAGGGGTTGGAAGGTGACATTTTATTTACATTTTTGACTGCGTACTGATTTTTAAAACAAATAACTTAAGTATGCATACAAGTTGCATTGATGAATGGGTCTTTACTTAAACGCTTTAACAATTATGTACTTATTTACATACACAAACTTATGTACATATGTTGAGTCATATTTCTGTAAATTATGAGAACTTAAAATTTTTTGTTTTTTTCAATGCTATTGTGGCTTATTAACATTTTATTTTAATATTGTTATTGAACTTTGTACTACGATTTTATTTTTTTATTTTAGGAAAAATGGAAAAAGCAACAAAGTTTAAGCGGTAGCAGTTATAGCTGCTATCTCGGAGATCATCACATCTCCTCATCAGAATTCTTTTTCTAGTCTACCGCTTAGACTTTGTAGATTTTTCCATTTTTCCTAATAAACATAATCGCGGTATAAAGCTCAAAAACAATGTTGAAGTAAATGTTAATTAATTTGGTTTAATTTTTAGATATGTAGTAGACAATTTAATTTATAAAATTTATATATCCAAGATTTCTCAAATACCTCTAGTTTGACACCAATTTTAGCATACTTGGTTTATCTTATGAGTTTAATTAAACTAAATTTTCCTAAACAGATGGCAACCCTCCTCAAAAATATTTTCGACTGCAAGTTTTCTTAAATCTCTTTCATGTGACATCCATATTGCAATATTTACCTTATCTCATCAATTTATCAAACTGAAATTTTCAAACTGGTGGAAATTCTCTAAACGTTTTTCTTTTTAAACCATGAGTGTATTATAGCCAGCAAATAAAAAAGAAGTGAGTGCGTCTGGGCCACACTGGAGAAGTGAAACTCTATCTTATCTATCTAGATCTCTTCCCCTGTTCCTTCTTATATATGTTATTCTCNACGCTACATATCTATTTTGTCTCATAACCAATATACATACATATGTGCATATGTACATACAGACATACTACATCTGGTTTTGCTTAAGGTTATATTTTTTTACACTTATCTATCTAGATCTCTTCCCCTGTTCCTTCTTATATATGTTATTCTCTTTTCCTTTATCCTAATTTTTATATTTAAATCGACAAAATCCAACAAAATATCGATAACAAAACCGATAAAAATATCGATAACAAAATCGATGACAAATTCGATAAAAAATTTCAATAGCAAAATCGATAATAATATTGGTAGCAAAATCGATTGGAAACTCGATAAAAATATCGACAAACAAATCTATAACAAAATCGCTAAACAAATCGATAAAAATATCGAAAACAAAATCGATAAAAATATCGATTATTAGATTGATAAGTTCCGAAAACATCGATAACAGTATCGACAAAAATTTCGATAAAAAAATCGATAAAAATATCAATAACAAAACCTAAAAATATCGATCAATAACAAAATCGACAAGAGGATCGATAAATGATTGATAATAATCGATAACAAATTCGATAAAAATTTCNCTTTTCCTTTATCCTAATTTTTATATTTAAATCGACAAAATCCAACAAAATATCGATAACAAAACCGATAAAAATATCGATAACAAAATCGATGACAAATTCGATAAAAAATTTCAATAGCAAAATCGATAATAATATTGGTAGCAAAATCGATTGGAAACTCGATAAAAATATCGACAAACAAATCTATAACAAAATCGCTAAACAAATCGATAAAAATATCGAAAACAAAATCGATAAAAATATCGATTATTAGATTGATAAGTTCCGAAAACATCGATAACAGTATCGACAAAAATTTCGATAAAAAAATCGATAAAAATATCAATAACAAAACCTAAAAATATCGATCAATAACAAAATCGACAAGAGGATCGATAAATGATTGATAATAATCGATAACAAATTCGATAAAAATTTCGATAGCAAAATCGAGAATAACATTGGTAGCAATTTCGATTAGAAAGTCAATAAAAATCGATAAAAATAGCGATAAAAAATCGATAAGTAATCGATAACAAAATCGATATCAAAACCGAAAAATA